>NC_051185.1:27278479-27305023 GCF_013339695.2 Rhipicephalus sanguineus | reverse complement strand
ATAACAAATGTCACGTTCAGCACGTAAACACTGGAAGGCGGGATGAAATGCAGTAAGGGCGCTACTAGAAAGACGCGACAATAAAATCAATTCTATGCAGGAAGCACATTTGGCCGCGCAAAACGACGAAGGGCGAAGTGTGTTTTACCCATACGCTGCAAGATGTACGACTTTCATTACTGCGGCCTAGGAAATCAGAACAGTGTCATTTCAGTCGCTCTGCACAGAACTAGGTCAGGTGTGAAAATAGGAAAACAAAAATAAAGGAACAACGCTGAACTAGTAAAAAAGCAATATACCGGCACCTTTTTTCCTGCCCTACTGCTCCTAGAGAATTTCAGTCCCTTCCCCTATACAGAGTAGCATGTAGGTTCCTTCATATACGCCGGCAGAACTCTGTTATTCAATAAAAAGCTCTCTCTCTCGGGGGAGCTCATTTGTCTGAGATTGAGTTCCAAAAGTGTAGTGAATAATTAGTGGTAACCGCTGGTTTAAAATTACACCGTCCCGCCACAAATGAAAAATACGTTAAAGAAAAGGAGCGCATTATTGAAGAGCATTGGAAGTACGCGTGCATTTTATTTCGCAGGCCCGTCGCGTCGTGGACTTTCAGGCAACGTTTTTTTTTTTCTCAGTGTGGTTGTCTACGTGTTTTGATGATGCGGCTGTTCTGTAACTTTGTTACGCTGGCTAGCACGTTTTAATTTCCGGCATAATGAATGCAGATTTTGCGTTTCTCAGAGCGAACTGCAGTTGGGCCTTGAAATGATGTTACGGTGAGACCGCTTAGTTCGTTAGCACTCCTGAGTTCGTTAGTATGTTCGAAGAACAAGATGCCAGAAGCTGCGAGAAAGCTTTGGCTGCGATCTGCTTCGTATATGTGTGGTATTGGTGTTCTCGCTGTTAACACGTAATTGTTGAGCAGGTTAAGAACACAAAGATATCAACGTTTAATGAATTCAAGCTATCATAGGCACAGCTGCGTTCTCAATTAAATCCTCAGTTCTGTTTTTTTTTTCACGACTTAGTTTTGTGCCCAGGTAGCTTAGTCCCCATGCATTCGCAGCCTTTGTTTATTTGTGTTACCTTTTGTGTGGTCTATTGATAACAGTGAGTTAGCACCGTTTCTTTTGCTGCTCGTTGCTAAGCTGATAACAGAGTTGGTATCAGTTTGCCTAAATTTCTTATGTGCATGTTTCAAGTGCTGCTGAGTTACGTGGCTAGATTAACGCTGCGATAACGAGATAAGGCAATGACATTTTGAAAAACGAAAGCCATAGACAGAAAACTTTGCTCAGAAAGTTGATAAATCTTCTTCGAAAAATTATTATAGACGTTCTGAAGTCCTTCAAGTTTATATACTGTCGTGAGACGACAGCTCAAAGCCAGTAGAAAAAGAAATTTGATGCAAGAAATGTAAATATTTAGACCGCTTGGGCCAGTCTGGACCAAAACCGTTAGCGCGGCATGTTAATCAAGTAGGCGCACTCCTCCTCTGATAGGGCATTACACGGGTGGCTGAAACATTTATCCCCTCATTTCTTAACATGGAATGCTTCGATTAATTCACAAGTGGTTTTATCGCGATGCCTAGATAAAATGGTCGCGTCAACGAAAAATGGTGGACAGCCGCACGTGCTGCAATGATGCGCCAAGTGGGCACCAGGGATATAGATGTGAGCTGCGCAGAGCAGCCTACCATAGCTCCTGTCGCTCAGTCCCCGCAAAGGGGGGATTCAGCTCGTTTGGACAATGAGGATATACGTGATTAAACTCGGCTCGCTGACTTCAGCAGAGACGACAATGGGGGCAAAGCGTCACCCTGATGAACTTGGGAATTGAGGAAGTGGGAAATCAAGGTGCCCGTTTGCAGACGGCGCCAAACGAATTGCTCAGCCTGCAACAGCGATATATGGGCTGGTGGGTATATCATGCGGGAATTGCGCTAATGCCAAGTAATTTCATAATAGGTGAGTAGGCATTCCCGCCCGCTGCGAAAGGAAGGCAGACCGCCCACTGCCCGGTTGACGAGTGCTCGGACTTGTTCATGGGCGGCTGTGTTCCCTGGATGTCCACAATGCGCTGAAACCCACAAAATAGTGATTATTCGCTTAGGAGAAGGGACGAATTGTTGGATACGGTAGGCGGGTGCATGAATTCGACGCATAGCAAAATTACGATCGCACTCTAGTGTTATGCGCCTGGGGGATTTAAAATGCATAAAGTGCAACCAACCGATTGTCTGGTTTACTACCTTATAATTTCGGTAACGAAATGTGGACTATACTTGATTTCAAATATCAGGTGCCGTGCTATAGAAGCTAGCCAGACTTCTTGCAGTAAGTGCGTTCGCACCAAGAAATAGTTCAAAGATTTTACTACACCGAATGTGACTTTTTTTTTTCGTTTTTAGACTCGGCAGTACGTGAATATGCTTTGTGCCTTAGAAATAAAACACAGCCCCCCTTTTTTTATACGGTTGCCATTAGGTCGTTCTGAATCGCTTAGCGTCTCTTTATTTTTGTATCGTGGCCTCCACGATGCGTTCCGGTAGCGCGCAGCCGGAGCCAATCGCGGAGGCCACGTTTACAACGACGGAATCGAAGCGCCAGACACGCGGAATTGCACGTTTCGCTGACGGAAGTCTTTGCATCGCTTCCACAGCGTTGCGCCTGATGTATGAAACGGTGTGTTTGTTTGAGTGTATGAAACGGTTGTTGGAGTGTTAGTTTGTTTGCATGTTTGTTTGTATGTATGAAAAGTGTTTTGTTTTGTTAAACGGAGTGTGTGAACATGACAGTCGGGAGAGCGTGAGTGCTGCGCATGCACCGGTTAATGTAGGCAATAAATGCGCAATCAGTCCCTGCGGCCGGAGTTTTCTGTAGCCAGGCATGACTACTGAAACGTGCAGAAATTGAAACCATTATGTTCGCGAGTAGAATCTTCGGTACCGGTGTGTCCGAGTGAACCGAGGCTCCGATGGTAGCGGTGGCAGTTTATCTTCTAAGTTAACAATACAGTCCTTCCCAGAAGTCGCTCGTAAATACATGGACGACGATTGGTTTTGAGGAGAGTAACCGAAAGTAAGATTTTTTTAAGCTCTTGATTTATTACTTTATTTATTTATTTACTTATGTTTGCTGTAGTCTGTACTGCGTTACGCTTTTTCCTCGCTCACTTAAAAACCTACATTTTTAGTGGTCCTTCTATTTATCTGTGCTACACTGTTGTATAAATGTTTCAATATTGTATACCTATGTCTTTACAAATGTCGTCTCGCAGTGAGCAATGTATTCCAATGTTAGTATAGTCGTTTCGTATTGTGCATATATTTTGCTGTTTTAAGTTTATGAAATCGCCTCTGTTGTCCGAGTGATGTGAATATAGAAATGGGTATGACTCACTGCCAGCCATTCCTGCCTTTTTATCAGCCTCTTAGACAGTACAAATGCACATTTTGTTATCTCTCATTGCCCGAAATAAAAATGATGAAAAACTCCAAATACAGCGCTTAATGTAGAGCTAATTCTGCTCTAATCCAGCGCTAATGCTGCGGTTAATGTATACATAATATTGTTTCTATGTAGGCCCTGGTGTAGTTCTGAATCCCGCACTAACTCCTGCGCTAATGTCGTTATTGTGTGGGGCTTAGTGTACATCTAAATCCTGCGCTTAATGCAGCTCCATTACCGTTAAACCTGAGCAAGTGCGTAGCGTGGGCAACTAAGCCATTCCCTTGGCAACCGCGCGCTTGCCACCGCCTCGGAAATCGCGTGCTTGCCGAGGCGGTGGCGCCCTCTCTCGCGCGGCGCGGGCCTCAGGCGAATGTTTCAAAAGCGTTTTTCGTGAGTTTGGGTAAATTACTGCGTATAATCCTTTGTTATTTGTGTAGTTTATATTATTCTGACCTTGTTAGTGTATTTTGCGCTGGTTTTGAGCATTGTTAACATTGTTTTAGAACTGCATTGACCACTGCGTGACCATGCGACATAAGAATGTAGGTGGACGACAAGTCCGGCCCCTGAAGCGCCGCGCACTTCAAAACATAAGCTCCGGAATGTGCCTGGCGTGACGATGGGTTATTGTGACGGGGCTGAATCGGCACTTTAAACGTCTCGCCGCGTCAGATCGTCAGCCAAATGTTGCGATTAATTCAAACGCCCGGTACTGTTACTTATCAAATATCTTCAAGGAAAGCGAGAGAGGTTTGCAGAATACGCATTTCGAAGCGATGTCCTTTATACGACGCTACCTCCAAACGGTGCCGTTCTAAGACTGAAGCATCAAAAAACTTTTCCACTCGGAACGTTGAAAACTGTGCGTACGTTCCGCACCATAAACGGTAGATGAATTGGAAACCACGTCGTAAGCGTTCTTACTTTCCATAGCTTTATATATTACGCTTTTCTTTTTAATTTTCCTCTGAATGAACGGTTATCAGCGCTAAACCTGGCGTATACGCCCAGCGCATGGTAATACGCTTAGCGTACGCTCACGTAGAAATTTCTCATAGAAACGGCGAAATCGCTTTATTTTCTTTTCTTTTCTTTTCTATATGCGCTTCTACTTTGCATTCAGCTCCGTTACTGCGAACATGTTCAGCCCGTTCATTTATTTTGGTATAGTCACCTCACTATATTTTAAGTTCAAGAGATCCCGCTGTGCACGAGGTTTTCCGTGGAAAGCGACTTTACTTTAACTGAAACGTAATAATCCAAAACGATTATTTCGTTATTTCTTCCACAGTACCCCGCTTTCAAATGCTAGCACATTTCTAAAATGTACTTCCGTGGGAGCACTTGAGTGGTGAACGCCACTTCGCGCCGCTTCTTTTCCTTGGAAAGCCTCTTAAGGACTTACTTTCATAAAATGCCCATTTCGTGAATACTTTGCGAGTTGAATAAAGTAGCATAATCACCCACTGTTTCTAACATCATGTTTACCTATGCATTTTTCTTTCATCATTCTGCTGCTTTAAAGTTGGCGACCAGAGCTCCGCCTTTTTCCGAATACCTGGCACTGTTAAACGAAGTTTAGGCTGTTCCATGTACCAAGGTGTCTCTGCTGATGCTACACAGGAATACGCAGACCACGTTAAACTTTACACGGATGGCTCTACAACTGTTAGGGGATCTGCAGGAGCTGTTATATTCCCTGGAAAGGCCGAAATCTCTAATTTTAGAGCGTCTCATAGGAATACGTGAACTGCTGTGGAGCTTGTGCACTTCGAGTGATTCAACTAGAGTCGCCACTGAAATGGGGCATATTTACAGACTCGAAGTCAGCCCTGCAGTGTCTGTCGCCAGCTTTACGTCGTGGTGCGCAAGACCAACTAGTATTGAAAATAAGACAAACCTATCAGCAAATAAAAGACAAAGGGCACGAAATAACTTTTCAGTGGGTTCCAGGCCACTGTGGCACCGACGACAACGAACATGCCAGTAATTCTGCAAAGAATGCTCACGAAGGTGGCGTGCAGGAAGCCATTACATTATCACGAAGCGATGCAGTATCAAAGATTTGCTCGCTCGCACGTGATCTAACGCATTCAATGTGGAATGCGTCCGGTTTTCTGCATACCCGCCTTCACCGTCTGGATCCGTCCCTTCAACTTCAAATTCCGTCCGGACTATCCCGATCCAAAACAACAGTCCTCTGCCGCCTGTGGCTTGGAGTGTCCTTCACGAACAGCTTTGCTTACCGAATAGGAATGGCAGACAGTGCTGCCTGCGCTCACTGTGGCAGCGAGGAAACCATTTCGCACGTCCTGTGTCATTGTCCTCACTATAGTTCCCAAAGGCAACAGCTCTCGGCAACGCTAGCCAGCCTCGATGACCAGCCGCTTTCCGAACAATCAATTTTGGAGTGCCGGAACGTTCTAGCTTCCAACCAGAAAGCGATGAAGGCGCTGCTGAAGTGTCTGCGTTCAACCGAACTCGCTAAGCGACTCTGATGCTCCCGTGCTTGAGTGTGTGTGCGTTTTTTTTCTCTTTTTTTACTCTTTTTTTTCCTTCCTTACCTTTCTGTCCCCCCTTACCCCTTCCCCAGCGCAGGGAAGCAAACCGAAAAACTTCTGGTTAACCACCCTGCCTTTCACTTAACCTTTTTCTGTCTCTCTCTCTCTTTCATCATTCTAATTTTCCCAAAGAAAAGTTGTGGCATTTGCAGGAAACGAGAAGCAAAGAACAGAAACCCAGCCCCATAAAGAGTTTCGCATCTCACTAGATATAATACAAGTTGTTTCCGCCGAAAACCGAGTGTTCCAGTAGTTTAAACGTACATGCTCGGCATCTATATAACGTCGTTATCATATGTGGAGACCGAATAACAGGGTAATAAAGTTACGCCTTCTCATTAGCTCGAACCGCGGTTAGCCAGCGCTACAGCAGAAGTGGAGACCGTACCCGACGTATAACGCCATACTGCAACACACCATCGCCTAGCTCGCAGGGTGTACCCGCCACCTCACCCCAAGCTGACAAAGGAAGAAACAACAGCATTCCGAAGACTGCAAAGCTACACGTACACGCACGGTATCCTGCTACATCGCATCTACCCGACGCTTCATGCATACCACTGCCCGATCTGCGACGTTCCCGACACACTGGCACACCTCATACTCGAGTGCCCGTGGCGCCACCAAGATGCCGATAGCAAGCCCACAACGACCGCACGCAACAACCTCCTCGCCGAGACGTGGGAGGCCAAGATCTCCGCACGGGACCTAGACGACCAACGTGGACTCGTCGCCAGGGCCCGGGAGGCGATCGCGGCCAGAGGATTCCTGGACTAAGGGACCCTCCCACCTAGAGTGACCACAAGCTTCAGGGCTCGGGGACACTGTTCTGGCAAATTAAAAGTTTATTTCATCATCATCATTAGCTAATGATCATGATACGCATAGTTTGTTACTCAGTTTGTCCATTTCCATAGCCAGCGCGGAGGGTGGGCGGGGATTCAGGGAGTTGAAACCCCCGCCCAAAATTTATTTTTTTTTAATTTTGCGCGTGTGTACATGTACGCGCACATAGAAACACACGCACGATGATAAAGTATGGTCAAACCCTCTCCCCCCCCCCCACACCCAAAGAAAAAAAGAAAGAAATTCTGGCTACGCCTCTGGTCCGTTTCCTCGAAGTAGTCACGTCAAGAATACTTGTTAGCCTGTTATGTAGCAGTTATTTATCGATAAATAGTTAGCGGCGTGTTGAAAAGATTTGTTTTTGTTTTGTGAGCAGTTTTTGACATATTATGTTGCACTAGTATGGATACCTTTTAACTTGTGATTTTGATGCTTCATCGAGGTGAAGGTCCCAGTCAGTATGATCTGGGCCCACCTTTTTCCGTACCTTGTGGGCAGACCCCGGGTTTGCTTTGCCCTAATAACGTATAACTCGCCTCCTTAGCGGATTCAAACAACACTGACTCATTACGCGCGTATATCAGCTTCGTCCAGGAACTGTTATGGTTCGATCAGAAAAAATGCGAACAATCACTGCAGCATCCTCATCGAATGCTACATGGTCACTTCTCTTGGTAAGACCACGTATAGGTCAGAAAAACTCCGGCCTTAGTGACAATTTGTACCCCAGAGTGCATGCAGTGCTCATAATTTGTATTCTCTATTTTCTTATCCTCAGTGCAGGGTAGAAAACCGGACACTCGTCTGGTTAACCTCCCTGCCTTTGCCCCTCATGCTTTCTCTCTCTCTCTCTCTGTCTCTCGCACGTAATGATCAAGCGGTAAGGTCAGGAAGTCGGAATGAATGGTGACCTGCACAACGATCACGTCCACCTGTGTTATCACGAACGCCGCAAGGGTACCACCTGTTTGATGATTCACTGCGGGCGGCTGCGTCCGATTAGAGTATCGGGAAAGGAGCAGGAAACATAGCTGTCACGGTAAATCTCGGCAGTGAAGGAATAAAAAGACAGGAAGGAAAAGAAATTCGACAAGACCCGGAAATGGGGGACTGCGTCGAGGGAGCCATTACGCACCTTGATGAGGTAATGCGAGATTTCGCGGGAGCTTCGCACACAAAAAAAAAGAAATGCACACACGCCACCAAGGCTAAGGTGATGTAATGGCCAGTAGGGATGCTGCGGAAGTGTTCCGTACCAGCGGAAGTGCCTCATTGGGTCGGCCCTCTTCTTCGTTTTCACTTTTTTTTGCTACGTCACCAGTGTCGTCCATATTTTATCGTACACGTGGAAGTCGGCGTGCACTATACGACCAAAAGACTGCCGAGACTGAGCAACCCTGTCGAGCTTGTTTCGTGAGATTAGGCAGAGCCGCCGGGCACTTGCTATGTCAGAAATTGATGGGTTTCATGACATGACTGAAGACAACAGCGTGCAGTTTCGGAATACCACGTTGTTTCTTTTTTTTTAAGGGCGCCAGCTGTTATCATTTTAAATCCCTAGCACGGCTCTCCCAACCGTGTGCTGTGGCGGAAACGCCTCCCATCCATCAGCTTTACCACTCACCGCTTTCGATTGTTCTTTTCAATACGCGTCTGAGGAACCAATAAATAGCAACTCTCTGCGCGCAGTGCCACCTAGCCGTGCCTCCCTACACCTCGTTACGTAAAAAAGGAGACTGCGGAGGTGGCCTTGTGGTTTCAAATTCGCCAACTCCTGTGCGAGCACTAGAAACAAGCGTCGTTGCTTTCGCATTGTATGGGCGTTTTAGATGCCACAAATGCGCGACCAGAAATAAATGTGGATAAAAACCTGAAATTTATAAACTTATAATCTCTTTCTTTCTCTCCTATCGCATTGCGCAATGCTCCCTCCTGTTTTCTTCCTCCATGCCAGGAATTGGACCTTCATCCACGTGCTTAGCAGCGCAGCAATTGCTACAGGCAACAACGGTCATGAGTTCATATCCAGGCAACAATGAAACGTGACGACGTGAAATGACAAGACACCTCGATCATCTCGATAAAAGATTAGATGGCCATATCAGAGACGGCTGATCGCCAACAGAACCACGATCGAGAGAGCATCAATTATTCAAAACGGAGCATAGAAATACTCATGTGGCCGGTGCACCTTTGAGGGTGGCATTTCGTAGCGCAAGCGAGTGCCTGGTTTTTCTGCGTACGACGCCGAAACCTGAGTTATAGAAGCTTCGCTTAAAGCGCTCACGAATTTTGCCCTTTATCTATACTCATTCTCCTCGCTTCAACGCAAACACATACACTAAGCTGAACTTTGAAGTGGTGACACATATTAGCCGAGGTACCTCTTACATTCTTCTATATTTCTTTCCTTTGCAGATGAGAGAAGCCCAAACGCGCCCATTCGCCTGAGCGTCTTGGAAGGGGAACCGACGTCACTTCCGTGCCCCATCGCCACGGTGATCCGCGAACCAATGGCAGCCGTCTGGTTCCACGTCGCCACCCATGCCTACCAAGAATATGGCGGCTCGCCTTACTACACCAACGGCCACCTGCAGGCGAAGAGGGTGTACGCGATCGAAGGGCCAGATTGGTCGTCCCCGACGGCGGCGGCGGGGGTAACTACAGGCCTGGTGGACGGAACACACTGGAAGCAGCCATCTTGGTCGGGAAGGGCGTTCTTCTCGTTGCTAAGCGACCCTCCCGCTTTGCGGCTCAACCGCTTAGAGCGCTCCGATAGCGGAAGCTACGTGTGCAATGTCACTTATCGTGACAACGTCACTTCCGCCGCCATAGTGGAGACGGAATCTCGCGTGGACCTCTTCGTAGCAGGTGAGTACCCTTTGGAAGTAGCCCGCGTATAAGAAAACAGGGATGAGCGGTGGCCGTTTTGGGTCTCTACATACCGTAATTACTGGCGTACTGCCATCACTGTTTAGCGCTCGTTGATGTTGGCTAGTGTTAGCTTATCGTTTGCGAATGTCGGTTAGCTACGCCGTAAGTTGGCTAAATGAAAGGTAGTGCTGCCTAAATGATACTACTGTTTGCAGAATAATGGCGAAAGGGGGCTCGTTGTTGCTAATTTCGAGTAAATTATGGCTAATTTGGCTGACGCTGTCTATGTGTGTTATAACGGCATCGCTCCCTTCATTCAATTTCATTGAATAATTGAGTTGCCTAGCCATTTTATACGCAGCTGAAGCCCTTCAGACACATCTGTCTCTCCAGAATTCAATGTTATTTCAGGCTATGCTGCTCTCACTGCATTTTATTTGTGCCTTTCATCTGCATGCTAAGCTGTTTTTTTCGTGCAATACTTGTGCTCTTTACAGTAGGCGAAACCCGTTTATTTATTTATTTATTTATTTATTTATTTATTTATTATTTATTTATTTATTTATTTATTTATTTATTTATTTATTTATTATTTATTTATTTATTTATTTATTTATTTATTTATTTACAAATACTGCTATCTCGATAGAACGAGACATAGCAGGAGTGGGTACATGAGTTAGTAAATAAAACTACAAGCATACAGAACATTGAATCGAATATTGAACGTTCGAGGTCGCAATATTTTATTTCATTATAATTTTTCTCTGCGATTTGAGTTCCTTCATTTATATGATGAAGTTCTTTAGGCTGTATTAAACATCTGACGCGAATCCTACTTGACACTCCTACTGTAACTGTGCAACGTTAAACACTTGATGTGATCTCCAGTGAAACCCTGTTAATATATTACTCCCGTACATTGCAATTATGATCTGATGTTAAGCTGTGAAGGTATTGTGCTGCCAATCTAAGGGTTTTCAGGGACGTAATAAAGCCGCCTAGAGCAGCTTTTAGCCTTGAAGACCATCCAGACTTTCTGGCGAAATAAAAATTTATTTATTTATTTATTTATTTATTTATTTATTTATTTATTTATTTATTTATTTATTTATTTATTTATTTATTTATTTATTATTTATTTATTTATTTATTTATTTATTTATTGGTTCATTTATTGAATAATTTAGAGCGAAGTGCAGTATCGTAATATCTCAATATTACCATTATACACTTCATATTCATGTCACACCTGTCAAGGTGTGACAGGAATCTCGAGCAATGGGTCAACTACGAATTTTAAAAACATTGAATAGATCTGTAGACAGTCACATGACCAGATTGAACAATGTTCGTTGATTTAGAGTGATAATATTACAGCAATTGTGTAAAAGTACCTGTTAACGAATCTGATAACGCAACTGTAGGGAATAGAAGTTTGATCTACCAAATGTCAGATATCAGCAACAAAATAATTCAACTTCCAAGCTTACACATTCACAGCTATGCAGCATTAAACAGACGCTCACGTCGGTTCTATATTAACTGGCTCGTTATTAGGCAGAAATAGCTGAAGTGTCTTGCGAATCACTTCCGCATATTTAAGAGATGGCCTGAAGCATCGTCGAAAAGTTATGGAACCTGGAACTCCACTTGAATTGTCGAGCGCCATCTCACTATCAGAAGCTCACTTCCGAGTTTCTAATGGGAAGCGGCTATCAGGAGTCTCGTACTGTTCAAACAATACATTTCCATGTGAAGTACATTGCTTTACGTACACGAGTCTCTGCTCTCTGAAAATCATAGAATGAGCACATTCATTGCATCGCAAATAGCTTCAATATAGAGCCATTCTTCTCGCAGAACGAGGCTTAGGATAGCGTTCGCTTGGCGGTATTACAAGTATTTCTCTATGCAGTCCTGCTTTGGAAATCACTTCCGACTTCAGCAATATTTTACAGCGAAAGCTGTTATGAGATCATTTCACCGGCCGTTTTTGGCGCCGTAGTTGTCCGCCGCCTCCGCCGCCGCCGCCGCCGCCGGTGTCCGTAACCAGTATCGCTCGAAATAAGAAAAAAAAAACGAAATAAGAAAAAAATTCCAGGATGGAACGAGGTTCGAACCTGGGCCCTCTGCGTGGGAGCCCGGTATTCAACCTCTGAGCCATGCCGGTGCTTTAAACTGCTTTGCAAAAAGGTCCTATACAGGCTTCATGTCGGGAAGGAACCACATTAGCATATGCAATATAGCGTGGTAGAAGAGTAGAATAAGCACCAAGCGTCGCACAACGCGAATTCTGTAACCAGGCGTCACACAATGCGAATTACGCAACGAGTGGGTTGTTGAATGCTTCCAACCCATTACAAAGGGCTTTGCCATAATTCTTCATCGTCATCAGGCACAGCATCAACAAAGTGCGCATAATGCCTTACATGCGTTTAGCAGGTACCAACGCTCTCCGTAGAATGACAAAAATGGCACAGTGCGTGCTGCCCTACTTCTCAAAAATTACAATGATTTATAGCGTAGTGGGTTCCTCGCAAGTGCACTTGTATTGGTTGCCAAGGAAGCCCATAAGCGCATGATCCACTTCCTCGGGGTCTCAGTAAAATTACAATTATGTATAGCGTAGTGCGTTCCTCGCAAGTACACTTGTATTGGTTGCCAAGGAAGCCCATAAGCGCATGATCCATTTCCTCGGAGTCTCAGTAAAGTTCTTCGCCCCCCCCCCCCGTCTCTCTCCCACGTCAACGTATGTTATACAGCATGACGGGAGAGGGAAATAGCGACCGGGCGTCACCCAATGCAAATTACATGACTGGTGGGCCGTTTAAAGCTTCCAACCCATTACAAAAGGCTGAGCCATAATTCTTCATCCTCATCAGTCGTCGCGTCAACAAAGTGCACATAATGCCTTACAGACGTGTAGCTGGTGCCTCGCTTCTCCGCAGAATGACGAATAATGGCTTAGTAGGTGCTTCCCAACTTCACAAAAATTGTGAATTATGGCGTAGTGGGTACCTTTCTAGTGTACTTGTATTGTAGCCCCAAGAGAGCTTACAACGGGCTCTAGAAACGCCACTCTTCCAGCTTTCGCTGTGACTGTGCTGCGGTTTCAGCGCAGGCCTGGCGTTTTTTTTTTGCTTTTTTTTTCACTTCTTCGATTGGTGAAACTCATTATAAACTGGGCCTTCGTGTATGCCTGTCGTTTGCTGTGAATTTTTCGAGCGATTTAGAGGCAGTGGCACTGATTAAATAATTATGATAACGCCTGCAGAGCGCAAACAACCCTGGTAGAATGCAATTAGGGCTTACCGCTTGCTCTCCGCCCTAAAAGAAAGTGTCGGCAAAATTGTTCAGTATGATACGGCAAACTCAGGGCATTGAGAAATCCTTGAAACAAGATTTTGCTTTACTTTTTACTGACCCAATTCGGCACGACAGCTTATCGCTGTTTTAGAGGAACTAAAAAAAACTAAAATATAAAGACATATCTGCGTTTACACATTTCATTGAATTTACTCCGCCGCGACTTCTTCACGAATGTTTTGCCACCTCTGTGTAGTGGTGTGAAACGGTTCGACGATAATTTAACGCACTGTAATGAGTCACATGTTTACCAACGCTTTTCATCGCTAACTCTTTAGTTTTTATTTCTTTGATACTTGATACTCTTCGTCAAGAGTATCAAGTTTTGAAAGCTTACTTTATAGCATACAGGATGTGCCGGCGCAACTCTATGCTCTAAAGTGCACCACTTTACGAGCAGCTGGAGGAGAACGGTCGCATAGGCAAAACACTCATGGCACTCAAAATACCCTCCCTACTTTGTATCGTTATATTTTCGCTGTTTACTTAAATCCCTTCCGCCTTGCAAAAAGCCGACATTTCACAGAATTTCTGTTGACAGCGCAATCCTTCTTAAGGTCGCCAAGGTGCCGGAGACATCTGATAAGTGCTCAAAAACGCTTAAAAAAGAAAACATGGCTTTATAGCCACAGGGAACCAGACAACTACACTTATCGCGGGTGCATTCTCACACACAATCTCTACCCTCCATGTTTTATGTTCATGCCTCGAAAGCTGAGCTTTTCAAGATGTTCATAAATAGCACTCGGACCTCCATACATGACAGGTGTCGGTGGCAGTTGTATCAACTACCAATGATGTGCAATGTTTAACTAAAGATAAGGGTGTAGAATGTTTTGCGTATTACCTTTTGCAGGTGGAATTGGCAGTTTTTAATGTGAATGTTCCGGCAGGTGCTCATTCGCTTGTCGTCAGACATGGATTTCGCAACTTATCCGGACATACGTGCGGACGAACTGACCTTCCATTTCATTCTATTCGATCACATCCATTCGATCCTAACCCAGACGATTCCATTCCACCCGCCACACTAAGAAAAAACAAAGTATGCGTTACTCCTTTCGGTGAATCCTCACTTGCCACGTATATGACTATCTTTAAAGAGACACGTTAACTCCCTTGCGGATCCCACGACACTCCGAAGAGAGCACATTGATTTACAAAGAGAGTTGACGTTTCTCTTTAAAGAGAGTTATATACGTGGCAAGTTAGGACTCGCAAAAAAGAGTCATCTGACTCTCTTTTTTTTCTTAGAGTGCATCGATTCAATCCCACTCCGTTTTATTCCAAACCAGCCCATTCTATTTCATTCCATCCCATCGATCCGTCGGACGGACTGGCTGGGTGAACAAAATTTGCTTACAAGTTTGAATTCATAAACGAACCACCGCAGGTGATTCTCCGCCCTATATTTTGCAGTGACAATACGGGAGTCTGCGAAATTATTGTCTTTGGCTCGTAGCTAGGGCTAAAATGATTGGCAGAAATGGCAATCCTTCAGGTGTTATCTTACACAGGATCTGCTCAAACCTTCTACAATGAACGGAATTAAACTCCACTTCACTTAGTGAGAAGTGTGATTCCCCAACTAACCGGAATTTGTTGTTTTAATCTCCCTGGATTCATTGGATAGTCAGTCCTTCATGCACCAACACGTCTGATACTTCGCAGCCGATCAAAGAACTCCTAACTCAAAACAAATTCACTCAAAAGGCCACATCGTAGTCAGCTAACTACGTTCTATTATGATGTTATTTAATACTTTGTTCCTACCCGTCGTGACTGTCTAACATAAGAAAGTGGGCAATGTGGGCAACTGAGTTGTTTGGACATCTTCAATGGCCCGCTTTCAGCTAAGCTGGACAGTGGCTAAGCCTTCCGCAAATCTCCGTGGTTTAAGAGGCATTTATTTCTAGTAATGAAGGAAAGAAGTGTTAATTTTAGGGCTCGTTTTTCTTTGTTATACACAATATTAATGAGCAATAACAGACAATGATGCCAAGGAAAGTATAGGGGATGTTATTAGCAGTAAATGCAAGGTAAGTGCGAAGAAAGAAAAGTGGACGAAAAGATTACCTGCCGCGGGCAGGGACCGAACCTGCGACCTTCGAATAACGCGTCCGATGCTCTACCAACTGAGCTACCGTGGCGGCCATCCCCCCGTCCGCTTTATGGGTATATATGTACATTTAAACGTGGGAGCATTAGTCAGCGCCGCCAGTAGCCATGACGGCGAGTGTGGAACACTCTTTTTCTGCCTGTTGGCGTCACGTAGCACGTGACCGTATTACGAGCTGGCAGCTGACCAATAATCCTTCGCATACTACCTGAAAGCACCAAGTCTGCCAGAACGAGACCCTCGCTATGAATGAAGGAAAGAAGAGTTAATTTTAAGGGCTCGTTTTTCTTTGTTATACACAATATTATTGAGCACTAACAGACAATGATGCCAAGGAAAGTATAGGGAATGTTATTAGCAGTAACGCAAGGTAAGTGTGAAGAAAGAAAAGTGGACGAAAAGATTACTTGCCGCGGGCAGGGACTGAACCTGCGACCTTCGAATAACGCGTCCGATGCTCTACCAACTGAGCTACCGCGGCGGCCATCCCCCCGTCCACTTTATAGGGTATATATGTACATTTAAACGTGGGAGCGTTAGTCAGCGCCGCCAGTAGCCATGACGGCCAGTGTGGAACACTGGCATTATTGTCTGTTAGTGCTCATTAATATTGTGTATAACAAAGAAAAACGAGCCCTTAGAATTTCCACTTCTTTCCTTCATTCATAGCGAGGGTCTCGTTCTGGCGGACTTGATACTTTCAGGTGGTATGCGAGGGATTATTGGTCAGCTGCCAGCTCGTAATAAGTTCACGTGCTACGTGACGCCAACAGGCAGAAAAAGAGTGTTCCACACTCGCCGTCATGGCCACTGGCGGCGCTGACTAACGCTGCCGCGTTTAAATGTACATATATACCCATAAAGTGGACGGGGGGATGGCCGCCGCGGTAGCTCAGTTGGTAGAGCATCGGACGCGTTATTCGAAGGTCGCAGGTTCGGTCCCTGCCCGCGGCAAGTTATCTTTTCGTCCACTTTTCTTTCTTCACAATTACCTTACATTTAGTGCTAATAACATCCCCTATACTTTCCTTGGCATTATTGTCTGTTAGTGCTCATTTATTTCTAGTAGTTATTCTCTGTTGTGTTAAAAGCTTCGTCCTATTGTGGTTCGTTTTACTTTCCTTTTCACGTTCCTAGGACAAAAAGAATTCATTCAACAGCGACAAAGTTGAAGAAATTCCGCCCTACTTTCTTATTTAACGCCTCGTTTGATGTCGCTAATTAAGCTCGAGATTATAAAACAGCCTCCCAGCAGAGACGCTAACGGACAAAACTGCCGTATCAAAGAATCCACTTTAAATTAAACGGCATACGTTTCTTAATCCGATCTTCACCCCCTCTAAAACCTCACACTAAAATCATCCTGAATCATTCAGCAGCGCTTCAGGTCTAAGCTGGCAATCGTATTCCAGATGTTCGTAAATGCCTTCAACTTGCTTTCCTTTTTTTTACTTTCTTCCATCCATGCACTTCTGAATTTTACTGAGATATCGAAACGCCCCATTCGATTTTTGCGTCTCCAAAAGTAAAATTCCGATTTCCTCTCATCCAAATGCGCTAAGCGATGCACTCTGATAAGCCGCGGGGAAATCGACGCGTATGTAGACACAATACGGAAACATCAAAAGTGAAAGAAGCTCTGCAAATAAGGTTGTCAAATACTTTGGAGTTAGGCTGTCAAGTTAGTTTAAGGTTCAGTGTTACTATGTCGAGGTACTAAGCTGTTCTTTATCAGCCTGTGTTATTTATTTATGTTGCTCGAGACAGACGCAGGTGAGCTTACGTTTCTTAACGGCGTTATAAGCTAAACCTTATTGAGGGCGACGTTTAAAACTCACTCGGTGAAAACGTCGCGTTAAAATTTTCCTCCTTTGTTTTACTGAAAGACATTTTGAGAAAGCTCAGCCGAGATATCTCACCATATTGGAACTAGTTTGTTTTACGTTTATGCAAAAGTATATGCGGGAACCAATAAAGGACGCTCAATACGTGCGCTGGTTGAATTAATAAAAAATTATCTATTTAACAGTGTTTACTTCTGCTTAGTACAAGTATTACATGGTGTTATCTTGCGTTCTCTTGCTATCATTGTGCTGAGCATTCTCAGAAAGACTTCAATTATCTTGCTCGCTGACCACGTATTGCAAACTGGCGTGAAAGAAGCCCTTCACTTAGGTCTATTTCGTCGTCTCGGAAGACGTATGACTTGGTGAACAGAAGAAAAAATATCAGCTAATGGAAAATGAAATTATTAGTTACGACTTACGACCTATCTTCAACAAGATACACGGGGTGAGAGCTTTGTCAAGCTGCCTAAAAGCAGCTTTTTCTCTCACTCCTCATGATCTGTAGTGCTCATGAAATAAACATCTATTCTATTCTATTCTATATGTTCAACAATAAGCCACTATACTCAAATGTACGCTTAACCTCTTAACACATCCAGTATTTGTAGAGCTGACAGCGTTCTTTTCCTTCGTTACGTTGCCGAGTTGTAGACGGAAATGTTACTCATTTGTCAAGTCTCGCTCTCTCTCTCTCTCTCTCTCTCTCTCTCTCTCTCTCTCTCTCTCTCTCTCACACACACACACACACACACACACACACACACACACACACACACACACACACACACACACCACACACACACACACACACACACACACACACACACACACACACACACACACACACACACACACACACACACACACACACACACACACACACACACACACACACACACACACACACACCACACACACACAGTCAGGGCGACACACAGACAGACACAGATTGCTGGGTGGCTTATTCGCGTAACCTCCTCCGGCAACCAAAGCCAGCCGCCATAATTCATCCCAGAACATCGCCAGAGATACAGAGCCTTTCGCTGAGTGCGTCAGATAATACTACATAAGACACATCATCGTGTATCTATCATAAGTTTCTTCTTCCTCTTATTTAATCATCAACGCTCTGACCATCACCACCGGCACTATCATATTCATCATCATTAGAACCATCATTGTTTATTTCGCCACCACTTCATAGTACAAACGTGTGGGCCACCTGCACATGAGTAGGGCAACAGCTGCGCTCCAACAGCATACGCCATTCGCCCTCACCAAATGCAGCATACATCGTCCGAAAGCGCTCTCTCCTTTACTGAGTGCAGAAGCAGCCACGATAATCAAGTGCGCTGGCGCGTTTATTTCTAGCAACGATATAAACGGAGAAAATGTTTGCGAGCACACTTGAAGCGCCGTGAAAGGAAGCCTCGTTCGCAAACATCGAAAGGCTCTACATGGAGGCTAGGTTAACGCACTTTCTTCGCTGCAGAAAACACAGAAGTTATTCTATATTCCGTGAAGGCTCCTCTGCACCGTTACCACAACGAGTAGACGACGAAAGCAACGCAGCATGCGACTGCTTTTTTTTGGGCCTTGCTCTTCTCGGTATTGATCGCCTACCTCCCTCCTGTGGTGGGCTGGCGTAACTACAACACTGCACGTTCGAGCAACCACTTCGACCAGTCCCTAGTTCGGAACTCTCCCAACCTTGACTAGGACTAGGAGCTCTCTTACGTCTCGACTGAATATGGAAGCCACTGCGTGCAGCTTTCGCACGCGACCGGTTCGCGCCCCCTCTGGTTCTCGTTTCAACGCAACACGGCCCGCGTAGGAGGAAAAAAATGGCCGTGTTTTACGCGCAAGCCCAAACAAACGGAGCTAAAGTCCTTCTCTTGGCGCAAATATGATTACATGAATTCGCTCGAGTGCGTGGATTGTTTAGATAAATGGGCCTCAGGGACGCTTGAAGAAAATGTTTTTTATAGATAGGGTTTGCGCATTCATCCCATAGGTTATACAGACGCGTTGTAAAGGCAGCTGCAACACCGCAGCAACAAAGGGATCACATCAAACAGCGATCTTGCGTCTAACGCAAATCTGTCACGAAAGCAGGAAAAAAATTGTTGAGGAAACATGTGTACAAACGGTATAACTAAATCCCTGGTCCATCAGTTGTAGAAAAAACAAACACAGAAAGTGGTTAATCTCAAGTCCACATAGTCGGTAGGCGACAGCCCACCTCCAAAATTCTGTTTATTCAAACACTGCACTGCAATGTGCGGTAATGTCAGTGAGTGTAAATTACGTGTCTTAGTGGCATAATGCAGCGCTACAAGACGCAATAGCAAATAAACGAACTAAGACAGATACCACGTGCAAAACTGTGTGACTGCCTTATTATGTTACGAGTTAGTAGAATGTGCACAAGAACTTAAATAACAAAAAATACAATGTGTTCAGAAAATCTGCAAATGATTTAGAGTATTCTGCACTTTACCATGAAAGCATGCAGCTTTCTCTATTAGGACGAGTGTTGTCTTCGGAATGTGTAGCATATATTTTTCGTGCTATATAATGCTAATCATAAATAAAACTAACTTAAACCGGGCGCATAGCTAGGTAATAAAACGTCATCAAAACATATCCATACCAGAAGAAGTGTGGATACAGTGACAGTGTTTAACCTTTTTTATGGGGAGAGATTTCTGTTTGCTTGTTTCTGCTGGTCTTCTGAAAAATGGAGCAAATATTCACTCAGGAAGCCATGGCTGTGCCATAACAAGGGCTTACAAGTGTCACACGTTCAAGCGTCAGTCATTGAAGGGAGTGCGTTTGTTAGAGCCGGTGAATATTAAATGCGAAGCTTTTCTTAGCGAACCCAAGGCACATTGACCGTTTCCATCTATCTATCTATCTATCTATCTATCTATCTATCTATCTATCTATCTATCTATCTATCTATCTATCTATCTATCTATCTATCTATCTATCTATCTATCTACTATCTATCTATCTATCTATCTATCTATCTATCTATCTATCTATCTATCTATCTATCTATCTATCTATCTATCTATCTATCTATCTATCTATCTATCTATCTATCTATCTATCTATCCGCCTACGTCTGGGTGCTCTCGAGATCGCCTCCTTAACTTGGTGTAGACCAAAATTGACATGGGAGGGTAAGAGGATTTGACGAATATGACTGCCTGGTCATTACAGGAATCTTATTTTTTACATTTATTTACAAATACTGCTGTCTCAGTTATTGAGACAGAGCAGTAACGTGGAAATCCTGTCGCGTACGTCGTCAAAACCTTTCCTTCTGACACGTGCGGCCCATACCTTTTTACCACGGGCCGCGGTATTAGGGTATGCCCAACAGGTGACTGACATTTTATATCTACCCCGGAACGGCGAGAACAGACAATGGTAACTTAAATGCGAGAGCGTTTAGAAAAACTGACATTGTCGGCGTTGACCCGACGAATGCAAATAATAAAAATTAGGATCCCAACAGGAATCGAACCCAAGCATTCTGAGTGGCAGTCGGGTTTTCTATACCACGTAGCCACGCCAGGTCTAGAAACTGCTTTGGAGAAACACCCTATACAAGTGCAATGTCGGTGCAACTTCAATTGTGGTTGTGGCGCTGGCTATCTAATTTTATAAAAACGCAATAAACACTACATATGTACAGCTACAACACACGCGTCATGTCAGCTTAACGTCTGTGGTTCCAGTGTTGCCTCCGCTTTTATAGCTGTCTAATAAACATTGCATTTGTATTCATATCATTCAGCAACCTATATTAAAGCATTGGTCGACCCCGAAGCAGTACGCTAACAAAAGTTACGCATAATATTCACATCATCACACTGTAAAGTGCACTTCGTTTCGATGATACTGGCGTATGTGCTCTAAAGTGGGCGCTGACGTTAGGTCAGACGATAAGTGAACCTTTAAACGCCAGTGTTGTCGACGTGCCTGGTAAGCCCACGATGGGCACACAACTACTGCACTTGCAAAAAACGCCAGGCCAGCACGGAAAGCGCAGCACAGTCACAGCGAAAGCTGGAAGAGCGGCATTTCTAGAGCCCGTTGTATACTCTCTCGTGGCTACTAATACAAGTACACTAGCAATGTACCCACAACGCCACAAATCATAATTTTTGTGAAGTTGGGAAGCACCCACCACGACATTATCCGCCATTCTGCGGAGAAGCGAGGTATCATCTGTAAGGCATTATGTGCACTTTGTTCATGCGACGGTTGATGACGACGAAGAAATATGGCTGAGCCCTTTGTAATGGGTTGGAAGCTTTAAACGACCCACTAGTTACGTTAATCACATTGTGGGACGCCCGGTCGTTATTTAACTCTCCCATCATGCTTTATAACATACGTTAACGTGAGAAAGAGAGAGAGAGGGAATTAACTTTTGTTGAGACCCTGAGGAAATGTATCATGGGAGCCTTATGGGCTTCCTTGGCAACCAATAGAAGTGCACTTGCGAGGAACCCACTACGCTATAAAACATAATTTTTGTGAAGTAGGGAAGGAGCCACCATGAAATTTTTTGTCATTGTGCGGAGAACCGTCGTACCCGCTAAACATCTGTGAGACATTATGTGCACTTTGTGGATGCTGTGGCTGATGACCATGAAGAATTATGGCAGATCCCTTTGTAATAGGTTGGAAGCATTCAACAACCCACTCGTTGCGCAATTCGTATTTTTTGACGCCTCGTTACAGAAATCGAGTTGTGTGACACCTGGTTGTTATTTTACTCTTCTACCACGCTACATTACATATGTTAATGTGGTCCATTCCCGACATGAAGCCTCTATAGGGTCTTTTTCCAAAGCAGTTTCAAGTACCGGCATGGCTTTGAGGTGGAATAATGGGCTCCGACGCAGAGGGGCCAGGTTCGAACCTCGTTTCATCCCGGATATGCTTCTTATTTAGTTCTTTTTTTTCTTATTTCGCGCGATAGTGGTTACGGACACCGGCGGCGGCGGCGGTGGCGGAAAAATTTTTTTCAAAGTTTTTCAAAGTTCAAAGTTGCTCCTCGCGCGACACTCTCCCCCCCCCTTGCGTCTTCGCGTCTTTTAAGGCTTGGTAAAGACTGGGGGGCGTTCCCTGCCTGCTCTGACAGCAGGCCTCCCGAGCGGGGTGATGTTATCGCATGCACCCTCCGAGCGATGGAAATGAGCCGGCTCATTTGAACTCTGCTTCGGCCGCGTTCGTCGCCCCCGCTCGCGCGCTTTTACCCGCGGTGGAACGTACAATGCGCGGGGGGATCTTATCAATTTGGGCATCATACCGGAAGGACATGACGGCGACGGCAAAAACCGGTCGAGACTGTCCATATAATTGCTGTCGCAATTAGGAAACTTAATTCGGATTACAGAACGTAGATTTGGCAGCCCCGGTTTGTAAGGACATAAAAACATACTTGCGTCAACAATTTCCTTTCTTCTTCGTGGCAAAAAAGACTCAGCGTGAACCTCGACGAGACGTTTGCATTCGTTAGCCTTCTTAACTTACAATAAATCTTTGTGAATGAGCACATTGCACTCATAAATGAGTACATGGTAGGCATGAATGATATATTGGTATGATGAACTAAACAAAACCTCCAAGAATCTGTGGTGCAGGGTTGCTCAAAAGTTCCCACACCCGCTATGGTGGTCTAGTGGTATGGTGGTCGACTGCTGACCCGAAGGTCGCGGGATCGAATGCCAGCCGCGGCGGCCGCAATTTCGATGGAGACAAAAATGCTTGAGGGCCGTGTACTTAGATTAGAATCAGGTGCATAATAAAACCCCAGGTGTTAGAAACTTACGGAGCCCTTCACTACCGCGTCCCTCATAATTACAACCTGGTTGTGGGACGTTAAATCCCAACAATTATTATTAAGTGTCCAGGCCGCTGTACGGTGTAATCCTATGGCAACGCGGCCTGGGAACTTTTGACCACCACTGTACGTGCCTTCGCGCTGATTTTGCTGCCACATGTTAGCGCGCTGTACAATTCTATGTAAGCACCGCATTATCCTGACCTGACAGACCTGACAAAGACAAGTCATCTCGAAACGGTAGCAGGGGCGCAATTCCTTTTCGAGGACTTCTCATTTCTGTAAGCCTCGACCTCTCCCTGAACCTTTGTGGTGTTTGGGAACAAAAATCATTTTAGGCTTTGAGTGTGTAATACCTTACGTATTTCTTTTCCTTATTTTCGTCTAAAAAATATTTGTTCTCTTGCGGATCTTATGTACACGGACTTGAACACAATGTTCGACTTTTTCAGCATTTGACTTCCGTCTTCCTGACCCGTTTGTGCTTCTTCGCTGTAAGTAATTAAAAACTGCACCATGCATTTCTTTCGCCAAAGGCATATAAAGAAAGCGCCAGCCAGGTTCTTGTTGCGCAGTTTTCTCTTTTAACGCGATGAAAGTATGAAAAACAGCATCCTAGGACCTTCACAACAAAAATATTTAAGCTCGCGCTCGCTATATTGTATCCCCGGGGGCCCGATGATACCGACTGGTGAAGAAAAGAAACTGAACAGAGCAAATTAAGTGCGCAACGAGGCAAGGAGGAAGGCCACATCTGTCATTGACGCGAGACGCTACGCTTGCGCAAGGAGGACAAAACTAGTATTAGATCGTTGTCGGAACTGTTGCTGGAGTTCTTCGCAGTTCTCCGAGTCGGTGGAGTAGTGCAGTTTCCAAAAAAAGTGGCAGATTCCGTTTCCTCCTTGGAAATTTTAAAGTGGCACTTCTCTACGACAACTTCTCGGCGTATTAATTCTGTGCAGTGCACACGTACTGTATATCTGTTCACTTCCACGCATTTGCTTTTTCTTTGGGTGAGTTGGTTCGTATAGAAGACGTAAAACTTATCGAAAAAAAAAACAAGAAAAGGTTTAGTATACAGGGCTACGCGAACACGCCAACTTACTTCTGCGCTGCCTTCCTTGTCCATGCCTTTATGGAATGTCAATTTTACTCCTTTGCACAGTGTGATAACTAAGCAACTACAACACAGTCATCATCATCATCGACGTCGTCGTCATTAATTTTCCCCCGCAAAACAAAGGCCAGCAATCACTAACGTTATTACTCCTGGCTTTTGTCAGGTACGCAACCGTAAGCTACGCCTGCAAAATCACTTATCTTCATTACTGTCTTTGTTTTCTTTTGCATCTTCTTTACTCACTGAATTGTGTTTCTTCTTCATTTTTGATGTCTCGGAAAAAGGAAAAACGTCGTCCTCATATTTCAACTAATGTTAGCGGCGACAATATTTTCGTTAAGTATGTACTTGTAGTGGTCCTGATTTAAAGGGAAAAAAACTGAGAAGCCACTTGTAAAGCGTAAAGAGATAGCAGTAATGCGAGTGCTGCACTCATTTACAATTCTCAAGCAAATGCGTCAGCAGGAGAAATAAGCACATTCTAATCTGTTTCACCGGGTGAAGTCACAATCCACCTACCCCAACGAAACAGGAAACTCAAGCTTTTCAAAATGTTCATTCAGACCTAAAGTTCAGTTTTTAAACGAAACTCTAGATGTTGATTTAGGCACTGATCAATCTGAGGCTGCTGCCTTCAAATCTTACACAAAGCTGCCGATAAACAGTATAGAGCTTTCGCATCTGGCCTACACTGAACAGGACGTCTCCCAAACAGCTTAAAAATCACCGTGAACTTCATCTCTGTTTTTTAACTACTCCCAATAATTTGAAAGAAGGGCCTTTTTTTCCCACGAACCGTCTCTAGCTATCGCAACTGTTAACCAGAAATAAATGCAATCGTACACATGATGCGCTAACACCTTACTTTGTAAGAACGAACTCATTTCACTATTCTTTTTTTTCCTCATCCTATAAACGAATGAAATGGTATTATTGAATCGACATCTTAGTATTGTATTAATATTGCTTTGTTTTGTTTTGCCAAACTTATTCGCTGTATTTACTACTTGCCACCCTCCCTGCATGGACCTCGTGTCGGTAGCATTCGATCAATAACTAATAAAATAACCAGACAACGCTTTCGGATTTTCTAGGCGCTCCACCGTGCCAATAAAAAACTGCGTCTTTACACGACCTTTCCTTACAGGAAGGGGGGAGGGAGGGCAGCATCTCGCTTCCAAACAACTTTTATTTTATTCGACCGACTGCACTAAGCCTTTGAAACCCGGAAGCGACGTTCGAGAAGTGAAGCCGCACTCACTCATTTCCGGCATCTCGTCAAAGGTCTTCATTCTGCGCCACGAGCGCTCGAGGAAGCACCTTGCGCCGACACTTGCGAAGGGTCACCCTATACAAACGGCGAGCATATTACGACCTGGCAATTGACTAGCGTGCACAGCATATTGTTTTCTTCACGTGGTCAGTGACGTTTGTATGCCTAGTGCCGCAGGATGGGCGCAGACAGTACAATAACGGGACGCTAGAAAGAAGCGTCGTTTCGTAAACGCGCCCGACTTTCCTGAAAGTTCTGCAGGAAACCTGAAACACACAGACATACGTTTTCTATGTGCCCGGTGTGGTGGTAGAGCGAGCAGCTTCTAAAGTACAAGTAACCATACAATAACTGAGACACAAAAGATAATGTCACTGCTGTTAGTAAAAGTTAGAAGCTTATTTACGCAAGGCGCATACGAGCAGGGAATTGTACGCCCATAACAAATACATCCAGATATTGAAGCTCTCGAGCAACTAGACCCCGGATGAAGGTGGGGCAGAGGGCAAGGGGAACGCACCCTTGCCCTCCCGTAACTTACGCCTGCGCTGAAACCTTCATTTCCTCGGCGAGGAAGCAGACACTGAGACTAGGCTGCTTCGCGTCAACCGAAAAAAAGTTCGCACGTTTAAGCGTCCGCGTAATGAAACACTGGCAGGCTGTCTGCATAATCCCAAAGAAGACCCCAGGCTACCTTCATCCAATATCCGTGTCTGAGCGGAAAGGCTGCTATGCCTGCCCTCGTGTACAGGGTCGAACACCTCATTATTATTGAAGTAGTTAAAACTAGAACATCTATTCTACTCCATGAGGGTGATGGCCGTTATATTAGGTTTAATCATGGTGTCTATAAGCGAAATAATAATTTTTAGAATTGCGTATTAAGCATAAGGTCTTGAATACTAAGGAGGAGTTTGCTTTAGATATGGACGACCCTGAGCAATCAATCAATCTTGATTAACTTCTAGATTCAGTCTAGCGATTTGTCCTGTTCTTTTTCTTTTTGTCTTCACCTAGCTTCCCACTGTCCAACATAAAACGAACCATAATAACGTTGCGGTTCGTTATGAAGATATTGAGCATTAATTGCTAAAGTGCCGTCAACTTGATAAAGGTCGAGGATGTTTCTTCGAAGCACCCCAACGTTTAGGCTCGTCACACTGCAGACTGAATGATATGGCATTTCCGCGGGGACACTGGACATTCAGGAAGGA
>NC_051185.1:27221163-27278379 GCF_013339695.2 Rhipicephalus sanguineus | reverse complement strand
AAAAAAAAAAGAAAAAAGAAAAAAAAAAAACGTAATCATTTTTCGATCAGGCATATTTTAACAACATCAAGCGAAGCTTGAGTAGGTGCCGTGACTGTGAAATTTTTTTTCGATCAAAAATGTTTTGCCACAGTACTCCATACAGTACAGGAAAAACGCACAAATTTTATCAGCAAAATCTGACACGTGCGAGCGCCGCGTCTGGGACACACGGCATGGAAGAAACCATATATATATATATATATATATATATATATATATATATATATATATATATATATATATATATATATATATATATATATAGTCCCCGCCGGAGAGAAAGTACGTATGGGTTGGTTTCGTTCGTTGCTCGAAGCAACCAGACTCGTGCTTGAGGCTGCCCGCACTCCCTGTACACAATTATAGCGTTTTACCATATCTATTGCTTCCATCTCTTAAGAATAGAACACAGGGCCTATACTCACATTATTACCATGCGTCTCATTTTCGGACTAAAACGCTGCGATCATGCCGATATCGGCACCTACTCTACGACTTCACTGCCCTGTGTGGCCTTCTTATTTTTTTCCTTTCTCTGGCATTCTTTCAAAATATTATACCTTGTAAGGTTGTCGGCAGTAGCAGAGACTCTCAGGACGCCAGGGACCGGCCACTCACGTAATACGACATTCAGGTACTCAATGCTCAGTTTTGCAATCACACCTATTTTTTGTTGTTTTTACTCAGACCAAGTTAGAATGTGTCTTCCCGACCTGTAGCCAGGAATTTTTTTCGGGGGGGGGGGGGCACTTGCTGAAA
The DNA here is from genome assembly GCF_013339695.2 of Rhipicephalus sanguineus. Taxonomy (NCBI): domain Eukaryota; kingdom Metazoa; phylum Arthropoda; class Arachnida; order Ixodida; family Ixodidae; genus Rhipicephalus; species Rhipicephalus sanguineus. Next base: position 27,277,578 of record NC_051185.1, on the reverse strand, counting down.
ACCTTGACTATTTGAGGAAAACACCTATTGGTATTCTTCATTTTTGTTAAGAACATGTACTTCACCAAAATTTAGGGTGGGGGGCGGTCCCCCCCCCCCCCCTTGGCTACGGGCCTGGTGCCTTCACTGCATTTTTGCGTGGTAGGCCTGCAAACGTCGCTCGATAATCAAAGAAGGAATATGGTGAAAGTGCTGTGAATATTGTGTCTACTCTTAAGCATTTATTCTTGTGGTATTTTGGACTTCTTCTGCAGGGAGCTCCTGCTATTTTTAGGTTGGCTTCTCCTTTGACACATACTTTAAGTGGTAGAGCACGCCTATAAGGGTCAATGGAAAAGCGAAGATAGAGATAAACGTGAAAGAATTACCCCAGAGGACTTATTTTATTAAGGCGAAAGCATTAGAAAGCTTATCAAACGCCAAATGTGACTGTCTGCATCAGCGGCGGCGTTGTCGTCAACACGAGTGATTAAAAAAAAATCATCGTATGATGATTTGAACCTATGACGTCATCATGACGCCACAGGTCGCCAAAGCTTGTGAAGCCACCACGTGACATGTCCGCCTGGTCAAAGGTGGACCGATTACCGAGGCGCTACAAAACCACATGAGGTGCACAAAACTGCCATGCATCCGATGCCGGGGGAATTACATATCAACGTCGGGCGCAAAAAGCTTTAGGAGGGGAGGGGGGGGGGAGAAGATCAACACAATCGACTAAGAAGAATCACCTTCGAGTCGTCTTAGGGAAATGCGTAAGGGACCATGCGACTTTCTTTTTCGTTTTTCTAGACTAGAGGAATCGGAGACGGTCGGTGCAAAGAAGTACCGCAGTGCCTTCAGGGGACCGTGAAGTGCCGCCATTGATGCAGACAGGACACACAGGGTCATTTGTTAGTGAGCTTTATTAGTGAGCTCCTGTTACAATGGAGCTGCATATGGTCCGCAGACAAAACACGCGTAGAACAACAAATTTCGGCGGACTGGTCAACTCGACTAACACAACGTTCTTGCGTCGAAAGAAAAAAGGACAAGACGTAAAAGTGACCATAAAGATGTATGATTTCGCCAACGTGGCAGAATGACGCGAACTATCTGGCCTCAAGGACAAGACCACTCGGATAAGTAAGGAACATCCCTCCAATTTTGTAGTTTCGAAACAACGGGGTTTCTTATGAACTGCAGAATTTAATCTCGAGACAGCCGTAAGGGAGATAATATGAGTCGTGCGCAAGAGAAATACCACGATCTTTGAGCGTATGTCTACTTTTCTTTCAGTATATAGTGAACAGTGATAAAATATGAAATCACTACAGCAACATTCATTATACGAGATCCACTATAGTCACCGTTTCGCGGGCTTCCATTTTCATAGTAGTGAAAGAGCTCTTAATTTTTCTACTTACGCTCTCAATGCGCGTTTCGTCTCGGATAATAAATATATACGCAAATACATATGCTCACGTGGCGGTGCAGTATGCATACACATGGGTGTTGGGCGTAGCACAAGCGTGACTTTATCATAGAGTGGCGCACCACAGACGAACGAAAATTAGGGCGCGCATCCATCAGTCAAGCACAGTGTAGCCAGCCGGTCTAAGACCTGATAGCTTCCCTGCCTTTCCGTCTATTTCTTCTTTCACTCCTCCCTCATTCCAGACATATTTCTTTCACATCTACCGTTTTCTCCATTTGCCTCTTAGAAGGTCTTTGAATTTTTTTTAATAGACCAATATGACTTGTGGACCTACATGAGATGCAAAAGAAACCTGGTATATTAGCATGAAACGTCACCTACAGAATGAGTACAATAGACGAGACTGAACGAGATCGCACAGTCTTGTTGATTTGACGCGTTTCATTGTGTGCACACACATACTTTTTTTCCGTAGGTCGAGAATCCCATTCATTGTCAAAGCACTCCGGGCTAAACTTACACAGACATGAAGAAAATCGAGGGAGCTGGTTGCAAAGGTTAATATCCGGCGTTTTACGTAAGAACACAACGATACGATTATGAGGCACGTTGTTGTGGAGGGCTCCGGAAATTTCGACCATTTGGGGACCTTTAACGTGCACCGACATCGCACAGTACACGAGCCTCTAGTATTTCGCCTCCATCGAAATGCGACTGCCCAGTCGCGATCGAACCCTCTACTTTCGGGGCAGCAGCCGAGCTCCGTAACCGCTGAACCACGGAGGTGAACGAGTTGCCAAGGTTAGTCAGTTTCTTAGTGCAACTAAGTAGTCGTGAATGAACAGCGATATAAGAAAACTCACAGAGACCCTTATGCAATCGCCCAAGACGACTCGAAGGCGAAAGCCACCTTCTTTTTTTTCTGAGTCGATGTATTGAGCCAAATTCACGCGCAAAGCGCTCTTTTGATACATCTTGATTCTTTTCACTCGTGTATGCCTAGCAGGTTATTGCGGCAGAGAAGGCTCCTGGATTTGAAATATTCTTTCATGACGTCGACAGCGTTGCATTGTTTTGTCCATGCTGGGCTCCCTTTAAAAAAGCTCCCCGATTAGAAAATTTAGTCTGCGTAGTATGTTTTTCTTTTTTTCAATTCTTTTTGCATTCCCGGTACTCGGCTTCTTTCTTTCTTTCTTTCTTTCTTTCTTTCTTTCTTTCTTTCTTTCTTTATTTCTTTCTTTCTTTCTTTCTTTCTTTGTTTTCTTTCTTTCTTTCTTTCTTTCTTCCTTTCTTTTTTCTTTTCTTTCTTTCCTTCCTTCTTTCTTTCTTTCTTTCTTTCTTTCTTTCATTCAAAAGCTTACTCCCAACATTAGTACGTATACAGAAATCAGACGTTAGTTCAATACCGTCAGAGAGAATATTGAGCAATATGAAAGGCCCATATATTCGAAGGAATTGAAATAGTATTTAGAATACTTATTTTTTTCTTCAATTGATCTGCGTGCTAGTCTTTGGAGAAAAACATGGCCCGTTGTTGCAGAGTAATCTTACTTTTGAATAAAGAAAAGGGGATATTATTACTGAAACGAAGGCGAATTTCTCTTAGGAACAGCAAGACCCATAATTCTGTCTGACGTTCCTAAAAAATGGGATTCTGATTGGTTTCCAGCATGATTACCTCCTTCAACATGCGCGAATCTACTTCTCTGAATATTATTTTGCATTATTCGCGTTCTGCTTTCCCCTGCGCGATACTAAACAAATGTCGAAACTATTGTAACAAAACCTTGAATTTCTTTACCAATGTGATCGTCAATGTGTTATACACATGTCCTGCGCAAAACAAATGGTCATCACAAGTACGTAGCAATTCGTGTAACTCATTACTTCCGGGTCATTAAGTAGACCACCATATCCTAGTGTTCCCATTACGCACGCAAAAGCAGCAGCATACCTATGGTAATCAGGAACTGCCACTACGCGTGCCGCATATGTATGCAGAAAATTGGCTGTCAGTTGACATTGACGACTGTCAGCCAATATTGACGCAGAATTTACGGATGAAGCGAGCGCGTTCTACACTACATGCGGGAGCCACCATAGGAATGCGCAGGGATCCCCGTTAGGGGAGAGGGGGGGATAGGCACGCTTTAACGCAGCGCTGCGCCCCCCCCCCTCCCTCTCCCCCGCCAATTAGTGAATTCTCGCAATGGCTTGCCTTTGATGCCCAGATTTTCTGGGGTAACGGTATCAAGTAGACAGTTCTTGAAATGCATCATTGGGGTGTTCCAGGCGGCCATTTTTGCGAAAAACCTTGCATATCCGTAACCGTCAACGTTAAAAAATGAAGGGATAGGGTCCGGCTGAGGTAGGGTACGGGACAGACTTTGCGCCGTGTCACCAAGGAATGCTCCACCTACTGTCGACCGCAGCAAAAGACATGAGAACTTTCTTGTTATTCACCAGTCTATCAATTTCCTACTGCCGCGAAGAGCATTGTTAGTTCATTGTTTTTCTCGCAAAGCGCTCATCTGCGGCCAGGCCGTCACACTTGTACTTTGATAGCAGAATCACAGCTTTCATAGCGTTCCTCGAACAGTGTGACGATGGCTAGGCATCAGTTTGCGCGAAGTTATACTGATATGCTGCTCTCGAAGCACAAGCACGTAGCCATGGCTGCCGAAGAGCGCGTCGTGTTAAAAAAAAGATGGGGAATAATTACGCCCAGTCCGAAAATAGACCGCCTACTAAGGATGCGTCTTGGGCTAAGTGCTGCTGTTAGTCACCGCGGATGTGCCTCAAATATCGCTAGGAGGCTGTTGGTCACGCGCACGCGTGGTCTGTAAACTTTTACGGTAGACTTTCAAACGCGTAATTTACGCACGTGGGTCCCTACGAAGCACTCATAATACCGTCCTTCAGCAGTTTGGAAGCGCCGCGAACAGCTCTGCTATATTAAGCTGACGACCATGCCCTGCAGCAACATCACGCGAACACATTATACTCAACGAATGGTAGCTTTTCTTTATTAGTGCAGAAAATGAATGTATATATAGGCTAATAAACATTGTCACTGAAGATAATCGCGTAACAAAAGCAGTAGCAGCGCTGAAACACGCACTTCAAGATACGCTATTTCTAATCCACAACAGCGACTCGTTCACTTGTTCCGCTTTCAAGCAGCAATAACAATAAACGACAAAAAAACACCGCCCTAAAAACACCGTGTTAGCTGCAGTGAAAACGTAGTTGGTCTTTGCTTACGTCTGGGCAACGGTGTAATTTCTGTCTCTGTCACACATTTTGTGACGCCCCAGTGCGCAATGTGACTGCGACACACCTTCTGTGGGCTTGTACAGGCCTGCATTTGATCAGTCTTCGCCCACCTCCGTGCGACGGGCCTCACGCCTCGCCGATCACACAAACCTGAATAATAATATCTGGGGTTTGACGTCCCAAAACCACGATATGGTTACGAGGGACGCTTAGTGGAGGGCTCCGGAAATTTCGACCACCTGGGGTTGTTTAACGTGCACCTAAATCCAAGTACACGGGCCTCAAACATTTTTGCCTCCATCGAAAATCCAGCCGGCGCGGCCGGGATTCGATTCCGCGACCATCGGGTCAACAGTCGAGCGACATAACCACCAGACCACCGTGGCGGGGCATCACACAAACATTGATCGCTGGATTCATTGACCGTTCTACCGCTCACACACATAAAGTTAATTTGTGTGTGTGTTTAGGACACAGCGTAAGGGCAGGCTTTCGAAAGAAAAAAAAACATTTATAAAGAGAAGTCTGCTGTAAAATAATGCAGAACTTCGTTCTTACCGAATAAACAGCGACGGCGTAGTACGGTGAAAATCTCGGAACAAGCCTGCGACCGTCACAACGCAGGTCTTGACACGTTCAAGAAACAAGAAACGACTGCCGAGCAGACAGGAACACGCGTATGACCGCCGATTACAGATCGACGCATTCAGAACCATGTAGTTGCAAATAACACCGACTAATGTAGACCCACTGCGAGCAACTAATAGACCTACGGTAATGCTAGCTGTCGTACCAAAATAGATCATTGGTTCGCGCGTTTCTTCGGAAATGGACAGTGATGCATCGCCCTCTACCGTATAAGTGGAAGCGCAGAAGCTCGGCAGCACGACGACTCGAATTCCCACTGTTGTAATGTTTGTTGATGTCTGGTATTCGTGCGACTACGGTTAACTAAGGGATGATGCTGTCATGCCACGAATAGTGAACACTTCACGGCGTACGCGCAGCGTTAGCAGCGATACGCAACCGCTTCTCGGCAAGCCGAGTTTTTAGCCCAGTCACTTCACTCCCGTTTCGAGAGAGAACGACAAACGCGGCCAAGAAGGTGCGCCCTTCACGACTGTTGTTACAAAGCAGATGCGAGGGTCCTGGGCCAGCTGTCCCCAAAGGAGTCTTCCCGCTTCTTGGACCCCCCCCCCCCTAATTTCGGAGAACGGATTTGTCACCTACACCTGCCGCCTGTTCCCTGAACTGAGCGCTTCGGCTGGAAGGTGGCAGCTACGCGCGGGTCTCCTCCGTGGAACGCGTGTTTGCAACGAGTTTGTTTTTGGTGAAAGCTGGTGCCTTTGTTCGTAAAAGGATTTTCAGTTCCCCGAAGTGGCATTGCCCCCCCCCCCCCTTTCTTCCGAACTGGTCGGACGTGGAGAGTGAGAGTGCAGTGGTCCCTGGCATTGCTATGCTGGGGGCGGTGACCTATGTGTCGAAGAGACGGACCCTCCAAAGGCATGCATGTTTGTGATTGGACGTTTGCTATAGTCGGGTACAACTTTAGAAAAAAGGAGAGGCCCCGCCCATATGACCGAAGCGCGGCAGCCGATTGCCTCCGCGGCAAAGAAATAGTCCCGCTTCTTCTCCTTGAGCGGAGGCACCGGCCGTCCGGCTCGTGACGTCAGTCTAGAGCGCGCGCCCATTGGTGCAAGCGCGTGTGCATCCGCCTTTGAGGTGCAAATGCCGCTTTTTTCTAAAGTTGTACCCGACTATAGTTATGCAGCTTCAAAGGCATGCACGTTTGTGATTGGACATTTCCAATTAAGGAGTTTCCCTGTCTTGTGAAGGAAGCGTATTTAAGGAGCAGCAGAGCGTCTGCTCGGGACGGATCGATCGGACTAGATGTCGTTCTGACGATCCTGCCCTCTATGATGTTGTAAATAAACGTCTGTTAAGTTTTCCTCAACGCCGGTCTCTCTGCCTCGGTTTCCTGCTGTTCTGGACATCCCTGGGCCTGCGGTACGACTCCCGCCGCTCAGCAGCTCCACGCTACCCCCTGAGTCCGCGTCGGCCAACGACGCCGCTCGTAACACTGGTCGCTCGCTTGCGGAGCGTTTCAAGATAGATATCAAGCGCTTCAGTGGCGTTGCCAGGGGAGGGGGAGGGGGACACCGGGCCCATGCTGCCCCCCCCCCCCCCTGAAAAAAATTTCGCCCATGGGATACAGAGCACAATATGACACTCGACCCCACTTATCTGTCTAGACCCAATGTTGGATCAGAAATGTCCCCCCCCCCCCCCCGGAAGAAATTTCTGCCTATGCCACTGAATCGCGTTGGAGCCAACATACGATGGCTCATTCCGTTTTCTTGAGACAATACATCCAAAGGTAATGAAGCAGACGGCGGCTTCTGCCTCGCAGGCGACGGAATCGATAGCTGTTTCTTGGCGGAACTTGCGCTTTCGTCACTTGCGCTTTCGGGCAGCTGTTTAATTTTTACTGTCATGAAGAAATTATTAGGGTATGCGATTGGGTGTATTGTTTCGGATCCATAGTGAAACTTTAACACACGGAAAATGACGCAGGAAACATAGACAAGACAGGACGAAGCGCTGAATTTCAAGAAATCGCATTAGCCAAAAAAAAAAAAACACTTTGAATAACGTTCATTTTTGGTTTGAATTATGGAACCTTTCTGATCATTTTCAAAGAATAAAAAACGGCAACTGCGGGGAACTTGTGCACCGGCACGCCATGTTTACATTTTTTATGCGTGACGGCGTGAAGCGCATATATCAACTCGCACGTACAAGTGTACACGCAAGAACACACATGAAGGGCGGTCATACCTTCCCAATACCCCCCCCCCCAACCCCCGGGAAAAAATTCCTGGCCCCTGCTGTACACCTTTAAAAGCACCTCACAGGCTCTCACTTTGGCCTGCAGGTGTAAATTGATGCCTTCGGTGACGCACATCTGCTTTTCTCTACGTCACATTTAACACCCAAAAGGGGCGCCATCGGTTTCGCCTTTGTCAGAACCGTGTCTAAACCACGGCGATTAGTTTTCCTTTGACGGCCTCGATTACTCTGCCACATGGCGGACGTGCTAGCGAGACCAGACAAAGTAGTAGTTACCCGGAGTGTGGGCGATAGTATGTCCGCGAACTTTCTGAAGAGCCATTACTTATACGTTCGTGCCGTTACCAGTGCCGCGTCTTGAAGGCGGAGCACCAAAAAAAAAAAAGAAATAAAATGCACGAAGCACCAGCGCGCAGTGACTTCATTTGTCAAGGAAACGATGCGATGCCATTCCGCTATAAGAAAGTGGGCGGAAGGCTTTCGCTGCGCGCTTTCAACAAAATGGCAGAATGAGCTTAGATGATACCTCAAAAGCATGCCCTACTGAGGTGAATACTAAGATTTTGCCGCAATGTTAAGGGTATTGTACTTTATTATACAGTATAGATAAGGCGCGCATAATCGCAAACTCGGATATCAATTGAAGGGCACGATAGTAAAAAAACACTGAGGGTGTCATGCGTTTGCCTAAGACGACTCGAAGGCGAAAACCATCTTTTTCGTCTCAGTCGATGTATTAACCTCGACACACCATGTCATGACGTCATAATGTCATACGGTGACGTCATCATGTGATAATGACTTTTTTACGCCACTCGTGTTGATGAGGCACCTAAGGAAAAGAATATGTGAGAATCCCCATTAAAACGGAGGCTGATGAGCGAATCGGCTAAAAATGTGAAGTCACGTGGGGTGGAAATGACGTGAGTATTTAGGCCTGGCCAAAGAGGTCGTTATGATGACGGGGTAGGATTTAATGAGAACGAGAGAAGACCCGAAAGGGCGAGACGATAAGATTAAAGACGAAGAGGTTTGCAGCGTTGAATGTAAAGCATTGCCCAGGGAGCTAGGGAAAGGAAAAATTGCTAAGTAAAGCACGCGCATCAGAGCGCCCGCTGATTACACGATGGTTCATAGTTGCTAGGCGCTTTCTGTCAAACATGCGCGTTGCACAAATCGGTTGAAACTCGGGTCGTTGGCGCAGTAACAAAGCAACTTTCAAGCGGCAGTACTTTGTTCGCAGCCTTGTTGGTGAAGCATGGCACTATGAAACCTGATTACCTGGATACGAAGGTGTGAACAACGCAATACTGCAGCGGCAATGGAGCCTCGCGGACAGCGGCGATTGATTAACCGCGCTGGACACAAGTCGACCGGAAATGGTGGTTCCTGATTGGATTCCCGTCCACTGCTGCGCCACTTTGCTTCCTGTGGTGACGTTCGCACGACCGGAAATATCTCGAATAGACCAGATTATCGACCGGGACGGCGTCAAGCTTGTTCGAACCTGGCAGGTTTAAAAAATAAACATATCCGTGGTTTTAAACCAGCTTGTCTGAGCACTCGCACCCTGACAAAGCTCGCCGCTTCGACCTTGTTGGTTCGTACATCAGTTTACAGCCTAAGAATCGATATAAGCTCCACACACAAAGACACGGTGCTCCTGTCCCTCACTTGTTAAGAGAGCGGTCATGGCTGGTTTTTGTTTGACATGCAAGTACTTTTTCTATGCTAATGTAAATACCAGACATATCAGAAAATGAACGTCTGTCCTGACTGAATAAAATGTTACTTTTCGTCGAATACCAATGTCAGAATCTCTGATAATGATTTGTGGGGACGCTGAAGTTTTCTATGAAGCCAGTGGTGCAAACGTCTATGTGTACGGCGAAACTCGACTATCTTATACCAAAAGGAGTTACTGACGTCACGAAAAAGAGAGCACCTAATTGAATGGGGCCTCTATGCATTCATTTTGTTCTTTTGCGAGGCACGGAGATGGCTGTTGGCGGAGCTTATATTTAGTTATATTAGGGAAGCTTTTAAGCCAGTCGTAATGTGCTGCCTACCAGAAACCTATCATCGTCATGAACAGGTATGTGCCACAGTATTCGGGCAGATCCCACTACTCGACGCTACGGCGTCGCCTGTAATAACACTGAGGAGGAGCACATAGAAAGAGAGAAAGAAAGAAAAAAACAAACAAAGGGACAAAGACAAAGAGAAAAATTCTTGCCGAGAAAAGATTCTTCACGAGGCGGGATTCGAATCCGCGTACCCTCGATTTAAAGGCGAGCGTCTTAACCACTCGGCTATTCAGGCACGCTAGCAGATCGTAGCATAGGCTTCTATAGTATAGTGTAGCGAGGGGGTGGGAAAGGAAAGTGAGCATGAGGAGGAATGTGATGAGAAGGAGGGAAAGGAGGAGAGGAGCGAAAAAGTGTAGCACAGAAAGAATGAGAAAGAGAGAAATAGAGCGCAAGACATGTAGAAAGAGAATGACGGAGAGTGAGCGAAATTGAGTGAAAGAAATAGAGTGAGAGATAGAGAGAGAAAAGGATAGAAAGAAGAAGGAAGGAAGAGCGAATTAGGAGAGAGAAAGAAAGGAATGAAACAGGAGAAAGATAGAAAAAGCAGGAAAGAGAAAGAAATTGAGAGAGAGAGAAAAATAAATAAATAGAGAATAAAATGGCTCAGAAAAACAAAGAGAAGAGAGAAGAGGAAAGAACTAGAGAAAGAAAGAGAAAATTTGCAACATTTAGCAAAACAGCAAAAGCCAGGACTGCCTAGGTGCCGTAAGCTTCGCTGTCTCTTTATCATTGCGCCTCCAGTGCAAGCTATGCAGTCATTTTTTTAGGTAGTGATTGGTTATAGAAGCCAATCGTTCATCGCTCAACTTTTACGATCACGGAACTCAATCTTCAAGAACGTTAATGTATAAGACATATAGTTCATGCCCTCCACAGCGACTGCTTTTAGGCCAATGTACAGCCAAGTCACATTCGCCTTATGTATTCATTTCACCATATAAAAGATGAAAGCACATTGATATTCATCAGCTATTATATAATAATTGTTGGGTTTTGTCGTCCTGACTTAACATTATGATTACGAGGGACTTCGTAGGTGGAAATTTCCACCAGCTGCGGTTCTTTAACGTGCACCTAAATCTAAGTACACGGGTCTTTAGCATTTTGCCTTCATCGAAATGAGGCCGCCGCGGCCGGTATTCAATCCCGCGATCTCGTTGTCAGCAGTCGAACACCATAACTACTTGACGATCGTGGCGGGTGCCCCTTTAACTCGAACTTTTTTCTTAGATTGTAGTGGAGTACTAACTCTATGTAGTGAAGGGCTAAATTTTCACTCCTGCGTTGATTTTAGTCACCAATCTGATAACTGTGGCTATCTGTGGTTATCTGTGGCTATCGAAAGGCTGTGGCGCCTCTACCAACCATTGAGTGTATTTAGGAAGGAGAGTTGGACCCTCTTAATCTGCACGGGCCACAAGCTTGCACGAACTCCTGCATCATCTAGCTTTCTTTATGTTCAGACCAGGCAAGAAGAGAGCTTCAAGAAGCTACGAGAAAGACTATACAACAGAACACAGCGCCTGCAGCTGGCAACACTGGCATTGGTACAGCAAACAAGGAGCCTGGATGCAGCCTTAATTAACACGCCCGTGTCGTTCGTTCTTCGCAAGTGGCCTGAATCTATTGCCTACTCTGAGGTGCGTCGTCGAGCTCTTTGTTAGAGAAAGAGAACCAAGCCGCGTTCCCTCTTTTCACCGATGCGCGACGGAGACGCGTGGCGAATACATCCGCGGCTACTTTGTTGATATCGCACTCCTGCCTCTGACTTCTTGTTGCCTCGCTCGTCGCGAGAGCAGTACTGCTCTCACGATTCTAATGAGACATACTTATGTCTCATTAGAATGGTGCAGCGTTTGGCATCTACTAAACCCCACGTAACAGTCATTGGGCATTGGCATTTACAACGTCCTCCCAATAGAAAAACTCACAGAGTCCCCTAGGCAATCGCCTAAGCTGATTAGAAGGAGAAATCCATCTTTTTTCTTTTCAATCAATTGTATTGATCACCCTGCCCCGAAAGCTTTCTGCACCTAGCGTGGTTTCGCACTCCGTCCAAGATCGGGGGTTCTGTAAGCCTTCTGTACCTCAGGCGCCTCCGGGATCGGCCCACCTACGACCAAGCGGTGATCTCATATGATGACGTCATCGTGTGACGTCTTATTATATGACGTCACAGCAACGTCATTATAACATCTTAGGTTCACAAATATTTGCGATTTGTGACGTCATTAAGACATCGTACGGTGGCGTCATCATATGATGGCGATCTTTTTTTCATCCTTCGTGTTGACGCCGACGACGGTGTCTCGCGGGGTACCATCAGGCATCGCCAACTCTCGACGACGCCGACGGTCAATTTTCGCGTTTGATGACAAATATAAGGCTTTCACCTTTAAAAATGCATGTTTTAGTTTCAGGCTACGTGGAAGTAAATCGGATAGTAGGTAATCAAGATCCGTATCAACAAAGCTATTTGCATGTAAGCCTCTTTCAGAGATGACCGGGAGCCCAGCTGGTGACATACATGCAAGGACAGCAGAGAGAGACAAGGCAAGGGGAGGAAAGGCAGGGATGTTAATAAGACGAGCCCCTGGTTACATCTCTATATGTGCAACCACTACTCTATTCGCTGCAAGGCAGTTTGACAGCGGATGTTAGTTTTGTGCATACGTCTATTCTTTCTCTCTTCTGTCCTTTCTTTTTGGATTGGGGGGAGGGGGGGGGGAATGTCTTCGTAGGTCACTTCCCGCCACACTGTATAACGAGCTTTGGTGCGCGATGATGTTCCCAGTTTGAAATAAAGATGAAGGAAAGCAAAGGCTAATGTTACAAAGGAAAGCAAAATATGTAAACGAACAAAACATGCAGGTTAGTGCTTGTCTGGGCTAGTCGGTTGCACATCGTGAGCAGGATTTCCAGCCAAACGCACTGACGAGGACACGGGAAGAACGATTCACCAGCGGAGGGCCGTCTTCTTTTATTATTATTGATATTATTATTATTATTATTATTATTAATATTATTACGTGAAGGCACACAGGGAAGCAGTGCGTATTTACAATGTATTTACACAACGCTTAAGCGTTAGACAAGATGGCGGAGAGCGTGCCGCACACAGCAACATCACGTCGTCTTCTTTGGTGCCTTCCTTGCTTCAGCAGTGTGAAACATTCTTGTAACATGACCCCCGGGTGGTGAAGCACCGTCTCGGTGCTTTCTATGGTGTTGCTGAGCGGTAGAGCTTAAGGCGGGACACATGAACAGTGTCTGTAGGCAGCGAAACGGAGGCAGATGTATACTCGAGTGGGCCTATCTCGTAAGTGACATCGGTCACCTGGCGCAATACACGATATGGGCCCGAGTATCGGGAAAGCAGTTTTTCAGAAAGTCCAACACGCCGAGTCGGGGTCCACAACAGCACAAGTGAACCCGGGGTAAAAGAAACGTCGCGATGATGGGCGTCGTAACGCTGCCTCTGGTGGTCTTGCGAAGCTAAAATGCGCTGACGAGCGACTTCTCGTGCTTCGCGAGCTCTGGTGATAGCGTCACGGGCGTATTCAGTCGGCGCATCGACGGCTGCCGGAAAGATGGTGTCAAAAGGTAAAGTTGGGTCGCGGCCAAACAAAAGATAGAAAGGTGAAAAACCAGCGGTATCGTGGCGTGAGGAATTATATGCAAATGTAACAAAGGGCAATGCAACGTCCCAGTCATGGTGGTCGGAGGAGACGTACATAGAGAGCATATCAGTTAAAGTCCGGTTGAATCGTTCAGTCAGTCCATTAGTTTGTGGGTGGTAGACCGTCGTAAACTTATGTTTCGTCTCGCAGGAGCGAAGCAGGTCATCAATAACTCTGGAAAGAAAATAGCGTCCACGATCTGTGAGGAGTTGGCGTGGGGCACCATGATGAAGGATGACGTCGTGCAGGAGGAAATCGGCGATATCCGTGGCACAGCTGGTTGGTAGAGCTCGTGTAATGGCGTACCGGGTTGTGTAATCCGTCGCGACAGCTATCCACTTGTTTCCGGAAATAGATGCAGGAAAAGAACCTAGGAGGTCCAGGCCAACTCGGAAGAACGGGTCAGAGGGAACATCAAGTGGCTGGAGGAGTCCGGCGGGACTCATAGGAGGTTTCTTCCGGCGTTGGCACTGGTCGCATGCGGCGACGTAGCGGCGGACGGAACGATGAAGGCAGGGCCAGTAAAATCGACGTTGTACACGATCGTACGTCCGAGAAACACCCAGGTGACCGGCAGTGGGGGCGTCATGTAGCTGGCCGATAACGCTCGCACGTAGATGAGAAGGTACGACAAGGAGCAGTTCGCGTCCATTGGTGTGAACGTTGTGACGGTACAATGTGCCGTCCTTAAGCACAAACAGTCGGGTAGACGGATCGGGTGTCGGAGAATTCAGCTTCTCAATTATGTCACATAAGACGGGATCTCGACGCTGTTCATCACGGATGTTGCGTAAAGCGGATATGGAGAGTACACATGGTGGCACTTCATCCAAATCCTCAGGAGGGTCCACTGGATTGCGGGACAAGCAGTCAGCGTCATGGTGTAAGCGGCCAGATTTGTAACACACGGAGTAGTTATATTCTTGGAGTCGGAGTGCCCAGCGACCAAGACGCCCAGTGGGATCCTTCAAAGAAGAGAGCCAACAGAGTGCGTGGTGATCGGTTGTGACGGTGAAATGTCGACCATGTAAGTAGGGCCGAAATTTGCCTACCGCCCAAACGAGTGCAAGACACTCCCTTTCGGTGATTGAGTAGTTCTGTTCGGCTGCGGAGAGGAGACGGCTGGCATAGGCGATAACACGGGCGCACCCGGTTTGATGCTGGACCAATACAGCACCGATTCCGTGGCCGCTGGCGTCGGTGCGGACTTCTGTTGGGGCGGAAACGTCGAAATGAGCCAGAATAGGTGGTGTGGTTAGCAACGTGATGAGTGTAGAGAACGCCGTAGCCTGCGTAGTGCCCCAGGAGAACGGGACATCTTTCTTCAGTAAGTCTGTGAGAGGGCGTGCGACATCCGCAAAATTGTTCACAAAACGTCGAAAGTACGAGCAGAGACCGAGAAAGCTGCGGACATCCTTCGTGCAGGTCGGGACGGGGAAGTTCTGCACGGCTCGAACTTTATCAGGATCAGGGCGTACGCCAGAGGAGTCGACAAGATGGCCCAACATGGTTAGTTGTTGTCGTCCGAAGTGAGACTTTGACGAGTTCAGTTGGAGACCGGCATTGCGAAAAACAGAAAGGATGGAGGAAAGACGTTCGAGGTGCGTTTCAAAGGTCGGGGAAAAGACTATAACGTCGTCAAGGTAACACAGGCAAATTGACCACTTGAACCCGCGCAAGAGAGTGTCCATCATCCGCTCGAAGGTGGCCGGAGCGTTGCATAACCCGAAAGGCATTACCTTAAACTGGTAAAGGCCGTCTGGTGTCACAAATGCGGTCTTTTCGCGGTCCATGTCGTCGACAGCAATCTGCCAGTATCCTGACCGAAGGTCGATGGAGGAAAAGTACTTAGCGCCGTGGAGGCAATCCAGGGCGTCGTCAATGCGCGGTAGCGGGTACACGTCTTTTTTAGTGATCTTGTTCAGATGTCGGTAGTCTACGCAGAATCTCCAACTGTTGTCCTTCTTCTTGACAAGAACTACAGGGGAAGCCCATGGGCTAGAGGATGGCTCAATTATGTCTTTGGCGAGCATCTTGTCGACTTCCTTTTGAATTATGTGGCGCTCAGTTGGAGATACGCGGTATGGCCTTCGATGGACCGGAGAGGCATCGCCGGTGTTAATGCGGTGCTTCACAGCACAGGTTTGCCCTAGTGGACGGTCACAAAAGTCAAATACGTCCCAGTATGATTGAAGGAGGCCAAAGAGCGCGTCAGCTTGGTGCGGCAAAAGGTCTGGCGCGATCATTTTTTCCACATCAGGAGACGGACTTGCTAGAGAAGACCGGACAGGCTTCTAGTTGGAGCGAGCAATATCATAGGGGGACAAAGCTGAGATAACGCATTCGTCAGAGGGCGTCAGCAAGGCGAGGGCAATTCCACGTGGGAGCACTTGTGGACACAGAGCAAAATTGAGCACAGGAATGCAAGCACGGTTTTCACGTAAGTGAATAACAGTGTGCGGAAAAGTAACACTGTGCGTCAAGAGAATGGACGTGATGGGCGCGAGCACATAGTCGCCATCAGGTACAGGTGGCGAGGGCGCTACGGCGATGCAGGTCACTGTTTGCGGTGACAAACGGACATGTTCAGCAGAGCACAGACGACCTTGGGCGACAGTGGGCGGATCAGTCGGACACGGCAGGTCAAGTTGCACAGTACCAGCTGAACAGTCAATAAGGGCGGAGTGGGCAGACAGAAAATCAAGACCGAGGATAACATCATTGGTGCAGTGGGTGAGAACGGTGAAGAGAACGGAAGTTTGGTGGCCGGCAATAGTAACGCGCGCTGTGCAGACGCCAATGACGGTAGCTGCACCGCCGTCAGCAACACGAACACTGCGTGAAGGGGCTGGAGTGAGGACTTTCTTTAGACGGTCACGGATATTAGAGCTCATAACAGACATATGGGCGCCAGTGTCAACCAAAGCTGTAACAGGTATACCGTCCACTTCAACATCGATCAGGTTCTGATTGGTAGGGAGCGTCAACAGAGGAATTTGAGGGCAGGTCGTACCAGCAGCGTCACCTCCAGGAGCTGCACCCGTTAGTTTCCCGAAGGAAAGCGTCGGGTGTAGGACGGGGACGAGGAACGACGTGGCGGAGGGGACTGGGAAACTCGACGTCGTGGGGAAGGCGAACGGCTGTACTGGGTGGTGGTCGTAGTGGTCGGGACGTAATTTGCTGAGTCGTCGCGGCGTGGCGGTACTTGGTTAGAAGTACGGGCTGATGAGTGGAAGTTGTTGAAGCTTGTCCGCGATGGAGAGGTCCAAGTGCTTCGGCAATGACGCGAAATGTGTCCCACTCGTTCGCATCGAAAGCAAATAGGCCTGTCGTCAGGCGTCCTCCACGCATTTGGGTCACGGTTACTCGGAGCAGGGCGGCGGTAGTAGGCGGAGGGGGGGCTCAAGGTAGGCGGAGTGACCATGTCGGGACGGTGCACAGAGCAGATCGTCTGAAGGCCCGCGTTTGCCAGTTCTTGGCGCACAACCGTCTGTATGAGGGATATGGTCGGCTGAGGATCACTGGGTGCCAGGGCTCTCAAGGGTGCGGGTGATATAGCTTCAATTTCGCGTCGAACGATTCTGGTAATGTCACCGGACAGGGGGGTGGGTTGGGTCTCTACACGAAGGTCCTCACACGTTGATGTCGCAGCAGTGTTAGGAAGACGGGCGAAGTGGTGGGTAATGCGACGGCTTTTAGCCTCTTCGAAGCGTCGGCACTCAGTGATGACATCTTGGACGGTCGAACAGCCTCTGAACACAAGGAGGTTAAATGCATCGTCCGCGATGCCCTTGAGCACGTGCGCTACCTTGTCAGCTTCTGCCATGGTGGTATCAACCTTACGGCAAAGGGTCAAGACATCCTGAATATACGCCAGGTACGACTCCGTGGACGTCTGGACACGCATACCAAGTTCTCTCTTGGCGGCCCGCCTGGAGCCGGCAGATTGGCCAAACACCTCGCGTAACTTGGTCTTACATACGCTCCAGCTTGTGAGCTCTTCAACGTTGTTGTTGAACCATGCCTTGGCCGTTCCTTTCAAGTAAAATATAAGGTTTGCCAGCATCAAGGTTGGGTCCCACCTGTGATTTTCGCTCACGAGCTCGTAGAGTTGAAGCCACTCATCTACGTCCTCGCCGTCAGTGCCCGAAAAGTTGCCAGGATCACGGGGTGGAGCGGCCACAATGACCACAGGCGAGGTGGGCGCCGTTGATACGGTGGGCGCGGCTGTTGACGCAGGATCCCTGCCGGTAGACATGCTTGAAGTGGCGACTTGGCGGCCGCTGCGGAGCTCCGTTGTGCGTTGCTACCCCGCACTTCCACCAAAATATTACGTGAAGGCATACAGGGAAGCAGTGCGTATTTACAATGTATTTACACAACGCTTAAGCGTTAGACAAGATGGCGGAGAGCGTGCCGCACACAGCAACATCACGTCGTCTTCTTTGGTGCCTTCCTTGCTTCAGCAGTGTGAAACATTCTTGTAACAATATTATTATTATTATTATTATTATTATTATTATTATTATTATTATTATTATTATTATTATTATTATTATTATTATTATTATTATTATTATTATATGTTGTTTATGAGATGTTAGCACTTTTGTATAGCGCTAGCTACTCCTTTTCGCAGATAATGGCACTCGCGAAAATGACACCAACCAAAAAAAAATTACGTAAAAGTACATCTTCGTCCTGTGCCCTTATCAGTGCTTTTTGCTAGAAACCCTCCTCACGAAAACATGCAGAAATGCAGCGATGCCGATTCATTCTAGATCGGCAGCATTCAGTTTGAGCGATGTTTCTGAAGCTGTACCCAGCGGTATGTCGCAATTAACTACTTGCAAACAAAGCAGGCGTCTGGCCTTGACTCTTAGTGTGCGCGAGCAGCTTCCGGTGACTCGAAAGATTCGCCTCCGGGCACGAGTGGCGTAGCGTAAAGATACAAAAGGAAATATACAAAGAAGTCGTTTATGACATTGGGAAATTAACACAGTGAGGGTGACGGCGTTCTTGCGAGGCACCGGGGACGTTTTAATTAACGGAAGCAACGGCTTCGAGAACTGTGGCACATGCACCGGAGCGTTCGTCGAACATATGGGTGAAATAAGTTTCGTGACGTGTGTCGCCAGCGGGCGTAGTTGTGGAGAACGCCGAGTGTAGAGCGGATTTGATGGCGTCGAACACGCAGTGAATGACGATGATGGTGTTTTGCGTATCGCGCTGGAATGATCTTCCACTCGTAAAGTTTCTAGCATTGTTCAGTTTGCCTACGGCTCCGATCCGACCATTGCGAAAGTTTTCGGAAGTTGCAGGTTTTCCAGAAAGGAACCGACGGAGGAGAAACGCAAATCGGGACCCGTATTTTGCGGCATACTACCACCCGAAGCTATCGAATAATGACGTCCTCAATTTTGGAATTATTTTCTGTCGCTTTCATATAGCCTTTCTCGAGGTGTGATATAAGATAAGGATGACTTTTCAGTTATGGTGCTCGACTTCTGACCCGAAGGTCACGGGATCGAATCCCGGCCTCTATAGCACTTCCATCCGCATGAGCCTCTAGCATTTCGCCTCCATCGAAATGCTAGAGGCTCATGCGGATTGATTTAGGTGCACATTAAAGAACCCCAGATAGTCGAAATTTCCGAAGTCATCTCCTACGGCGTTTTTTATAATCATATTGCGGTTTTGCGACGTAAAGCCCTAATAATTATTGGAAAGGAAGAATCTATGTTCCCTCAGGGCCGCTTTTCATTAAAAAGTGGTCAGCCACGGCGGATCAGTGGCTACGGTGCTCAGCTGCTGACCCAAAGGTCGCAGGTTCGATCCTGGCCGTGGCGGTCGTATTTTGGCGGAGGCGAAATGGTAGAGGCCCGTGCAATGCGCGATGTCAGTGCGCGTTAAAGAACACCAGATGGTCGAAATTTCCGGAGCCCTCCACTACGGCGTCTCTCATAATCAAATCATGGTTTTGGGATGTAATACACCTGATATTATTAATATTCATTAAAAAGTGTCATAAGTCTTCACTTAAGTGCTTCAAAAAGAGGCTTTCAGAAATGACGCAAGGTTTCCGAACTACAACGATGGCATCTTTTCTGCGTTATGGGACGTAGGCCAAACTTTAAGAGAAACTGGCATCTTCAGTAAGCAATATCCCCCGCTCCACTACCCTTCTTCCGACGCGCCATTGTGTACACGTGCTTCTGCTGAATAACTCTTGAGACTGAAATCCCACTCTCACGTCATAGCCAGAGGAGAAATAAATAAGGGCTGACGTGCACACATCTTGTCACCTCGTAATATTCACACTCATGTTTTGGGAAAGCTGGTGCCGCGTAAGCCATCTACGCAAGAACCCTTGCGAAGCGTTGGCGCAAGACGCCCTTTCAAGAACACGGGACGCTGAGGGGGACATGTTATGAGAAACCGGAAGTAAGCAAGCGAAATATAGCACCACTTCCGTGAAGCCCCTTAGGCGCAACAGCGTCGCCAGAACAACTTTTTTTATTATTTTTGATGCAGAGCGCTTTATAAGCAATATACGCCGTGCACTGGCACGTCGTGTTTTAAAGTGGGGATCCTTAATATATCTAACAGCGTTGAAAATGTTTAATATTTTTAGAGGTTTCGAAACATGGGTTTCACCCACCATGGCGGCTTCCATTTCAGCAGTGCTCCGCAGCTGCTCCGGATGAGGTTTCAGGTTTGATTCCTTCAGTTGATGGTGGAGTGCAAGAAGGCTAATCTCATCAATCAATAAATGAGGATTGAAAAAACTTAGTCAAATTTTTGCTCATCTCGAATTCATCCGCTCTGCCGCTCAGTTACACTAACACGAACAACTGATAGAGATACCACGCAGCAACGCAAGGCCCAGAGATCTGCAGCCTACTTGATGCCGATGCCACCTGATCCCCGAGCCCGTGCATTTCGTCTATTGACTGACACGGTTAGCCGTCTAACGGTGTTGGCACTTGTGATTGCTCAAACAAATATAAAGTGCGCAACGGCCTTCACCGAGGTCTATTTGTTCCGCATTTTTTTGTCCTGAAAACAGTTTGAACATTTCTTAACTAATCCGGCGCGGAGAGTGAACATGGATGCCCTATATGCAAAATCGGCAGTGCCACGCCTTGAGACAACAATGATTCTTGGGGTTTTACATCTCAAAACTAGGATATGATTATGACAGACGCCGTAGTACATGACTCCGGAAATGTCGACCACCTGGGGTTCCATAATGTGCTCCTTAATCAAAGCACTCGGGCCTCTGGCACTTCGCCTCCATCGATATGCGGCTGCCGCGGCCTGCCGGGATTCGATCCCTCGACCTTCTCGTCAGCAGTCGAGCACCATGGCCACTAGACCGCCGCAGCGGCTACCTAGGAGGAACGTAAAGGAAACGCGCAGTTAGTAAAAAAAAATGTGAAGTTCCGGACAGCTGTTGGGAGGAAATATGGGGAGGAAATGAAGTGTGGACAATGTTCTTAGTCACTTGAAGTTAAAAGAAAAACAGCCGTGCCTTTGTAGCAGGCTAATTTAGTGCGCTTTCTAAAGCTTCACAAAATCGTTTTTCTATACGCAACTTGTAATTATTCAACGGTGGCAGAGAAAAGTCCCCATTTATTTTCAACTTGCGATAACCGACTACTTCCTAGACTTGAGAAGCTATTTTGAAACAGTGTTTAAGGAGAAAAGGGCAAGTTTTTTCTCGATGCTCGACAAAAAAAAAAAAACTGTTTCGCGTCCATAGCAGATGTGGTTTTTCTCTTTGTCTTGCGTGAGAATTTCGCGTGTTCAGTTTCCCTTTCTTCCTCTCCAACAGTTCATATCCCCTCGCCTGGGACGATTCTTCTTATACACTTACTCGGAGTTAGGCAAGTTTGTCGCGACGAAACCGAGCTGCAGTATTTTTCTAAACTTTCAGTTCTTTGCGAGAGAATGGAGAAATCGAGATTCGCGCTTTTGTTTTATTGCTTGCGACACAGGGATAAAAAAAGTGTAGTGGCTTAGCTCGGCCACGCCAGGATATACGTAGCGTGAACTAAGGTTCAGCTTATTATTCTTAGCTCTCCTGGTTGTCTAGGATTAGCTTGATTATCATGCTTACTGCAGCTTCAATGACACACACGGTATACGCACTACGTGACACACGCATATATTTTTTTGCTCAACGCCATTTCTCTATTGCCCAAGGATGGCTCGGTGGTCAATGCAGTAACATGCTGCCGTCTGTACGGCCCCAACGCCCGGCTCAGCGTCAGACGGCCACTGCGCAAAGGAGGCGCAGAGTTGGGTGCGCGCAGGCACCAGTATGTCTGCCACGGCTATGACGTCACTCCTCTGGAATGTGCAGATCAGCGGGGGGCGCGCGGCGGCGGCGGCTCCGGTGTGCCAGCTGTGCGCCGTGTGACGTCACTGCCCCTCGCACATGTGCAGCACGGCTCTCGGACTCCGAGGCCCGCATTTCTGTGCGCCCCGATCCCAGAGGCAGTGCAAAACCACGTTAGCAGAAAGCTTTCGCAGTGGGCCGGGACAGGATCAATGCATCGACTAAGAAGAAAAAGAAGATTGGTTTTCGCCTTCGAGCCATCTCAGGCGAATGCATAGGGAACCCTGTGTTTTTTTTTGTTTTTTGCGAGTCTAACGTAAAATCATTATAGTGAAAACGTGGGACCAGAGATACATGATGAATCTGACCGCGAATGCTTTCGACATCGAATGCTTTCGACATCACATCTATGGCTGCAATGCCTGACGAGCTCGCACGCTCCTCAATTCCTGTTCACTTCGAACTCCCGCACAGTCACCACGAGACCCAAGAATCATTCCGTACGTATTTGGCACGCATGGTACTTCTGAGAAGTGGCAAGTCGTTTGGAAATCGTTTTCTTCCACCTACAAAACTGGGTCGAGCCACACCACTGTCACTGCTCCTTCTGCTACCACCTACAGTACTCGCGGATGTAAACGCGAAAATTTAGGGCTAAGTAAGGAACGTATTTTCATTTCCAGCACCTTACAGTTCATGTAATATGCGCTTAAGTTCGACTCGAACACTTGCATAAGAACCAACGTAACATTTAGCGGTCAGATTTGCAGCGACATGACGCGCTTAGAGGAATTGCGCTTAGCAGTCGCTGTAAAAAAAAAACGATATCGCGTTAGTCCGTGAGTACTGTAGGCGCTGGTGGAAGAAATCGATTGGGAACTTGATACCTTCGAGCCATGTGGAAGGACTTTATGGGAACATACGATTGCACGTAGAAAGCTTTCGAACATTACATTTTATGTCTCATACATTTTATGTCTCATTATAAATTTTTGCGCTGATTTTCTTCACTGAAGTTGAATGCGAGAGATCACGCGAACACGAAATGTTTGCGCTGTTGTGTCTGAAAGAGGATTCCGCTTCAAAGAACCTCTACAAATGCACGCGAAGTCGTTGGGATTCTCCTACTTCCGATACTGGCCGTTCGCGTGTTCGGAAAACATGCTCTCCTTTCTTTATCTTTGCAAAGCTTTTCTGTAGTACGCTCAAGCTAGCGTTCCCAAACGGTAAACCTGATCTCCTTAGTATTGATAGAAATACGCGAAGCACGATGGAAGTCCGCGTTTCTTGAATGGTAGGCGTAGAAAGAGAAAGAGAGAAACGTAAAAGAGAGACGAAATGTTAACCAAAGACAATCTCCGCTTGGGTGTCCTGTATTTGGGAAAGGGAAAAGGGGTTTACAAGAAAATGTTAGGCGTAACATCAGGAACTAAAAGGAGGTGGGCCCGTTCAACGTTAAAAAAACGTTATCTTTTTTTGATACGCAAAGATCATGACATGAAAGTGAAAAGTGTATTCACAGAAGTACGTTCGGCTTTATTGGACGTTGAGGAATTCGACTTCAAGAACATGCGCACTGTTGATACCAAAAACAAAATCTGACAGCAGATCAAACGTGTTCTGCTTTGGCCCTACATACCCCGAAGCTCTTTCACATTTTGGTATTTCATCGACGCTGAGATGTGGAGGACGCGACTCCTATTTGAGGAAAAAAAAATGCACTGCATGATCTCGTATCACCACGGACCGGAGCTTTGCAGCGCCGTCGAACAAAGACGAATCGAAGCCAACGCGAACGCATAAACAAAAGCAAACCTAAACAATATCAGCTATTGTACTGTAGTAGGGTACGCATTTCGGCAGCTTGGTTCATGATTACGAGTGAAAAACAGCTCTAAATAGACGGGATAAGAAATACACGAGACCACGGCGCTGACTAACAACAACAACAACACGAAAAAATGTTCTTTTTTGGTTGTTAGTCAGCGCCATAGTCTCGTGTCCTTTCTTATCCCGTCTATTTAGAGCTGTTTTTGACTCGTAGCTATTGGACACCTAGCAACGCTGACCAACGCTGGAACAAACCCATGCGTCTGGATAACCAAACTAGCGACCACACTTAGAGGAATTGATCTCACTGCTCAGGGTTAGGGACTGATGTCACTAGCATTGTATTTGCCCCTACTCTGCCCTACTTGCCATTGTTTTTGATGTGAACCTACTTTTTTCTTACTCTTGTGTACTTGCTGTTCTTTTCATGTTAACCTACTTTGCTCTTTTGTATGTGAGCCCCTTTACACAATGCCTCTGTGAGGCTAGTAAGGTATCTGTAGATAAATAAATAAATACCAAGACACCAGTGCTTCTTCGGAACGAAAACAATGTGTTGGAAGCAATCGAATGAAGGTGACACGAACGAGACTGCATCGTTTCTCATTCATTCTTTGCTAACAGTATATATGTGAGCCGGTCGATGACAACGCAGGTCAAACCTGGTCGACAACAAGAGTAGCAGGATACAATACAGCGTGTTTAACAAGGAGAGTGGCTTATGGCAGCGGTGGCTGCTGCAGTCGTTAATGGCAGTATTTCCGTGCATGGATAACCAAACTAGCGACCACACTTAGAGGAATTGATCTCACTGCTCAGGGTTAGGATTGATGTCACACGCCCTTGCGTGTCATTAGTACATCGACGTTCGAGATGCTTGCCATAGGTCCGTGGCACGCACACCATTAAGCCCGAGTCAGACTTTTGTTCTTCGTATTGAATGATCCGTATATACTTGACTTGGATATAGTCTTCGTGGTTACGCGCAGCACAGCATTGTTTGTCAAGCCGTAGCAGGCATGTTTTATCGTATCGCCTCGGCTTCAACAAAGGGCACGTCATTTGGATCAGGAAGAATACCGTAAAGAATAGCGCACCTGGGTAGTTCTAGAATAAATGAAAAAAAAGTACCGACGCTGACGAAACAACCAAGTCGATGTGGGACGATGAAAGACGAAATTGGAGACGATCTGAATCCTTGACTTGGATGTGTGACGTTCGTGTGCCCTGATGTATTCCTCGGGTTAAGTTGAAGGAAAGAAGGTGACATTTAATAATAATAATAATAATAATAATAATAATAATAATAATAATAATAATAATAATAATAATAATAATAATAATAATAATAATAATAATAATAGTAATAATACTAATAATAATAATAATAATAATAATAATAATAATAATAATTTATTCCCCCCATGCAGTGTTGATGGAGGGGGTGAGAAAAAAAGCGACTAGCCACTTGACTAAGTTCCCACCCCCCACTTACATCAGGCAGGGGTAGTGGTGGCGACAGAACACTGTGTTTACGCTCGGCGTCCCAATAAGGGCTCGTTTTTCTTTGTTAGACGCAATATTAATGGGAACTAACAGACAATAATGCCAAGGAAAGTATAGGGGGTGTTATTTCTAGTAATTAGAATATAAATGTGAAGAAAGTAAAGTGGACGAAAAGATAACTTGCCGCCAGCAGGGACCGAACCTACAGCCTTCGAATAATGCGTCCGATGCTCTACCACTGGGCAACGGCGGCGGTGCTCCTGGCGTCCACTTTATCGGGTATATATGTGCATTTAAACCTAGGAGTGTTAGTCAGCGCCGATCGCAGCCATGGCGGCGAGTGTGGAACACTCTTTTTGTGCCTGTTGGCGTCACGTAGCACGTGATCTTTTTACGAGCCGGCAGCTGACCAATAATCCCTCGCATACTACCTGAAGGCACTAAGTCTGCCAGAACGAGACCCTCGTTATGAATGAAGGAAAGAAGGTGACTTTTAAGGACTCGTTTTTTTTTTTTGTTAGACGCAGTATAATGGGAACTAATGTCATTAGACGCAATATTAATGGCGGAGCTAATGTCATTTATAAATAAAGCTAATTTTGTCTCACATGACAGGCCTTTTTGAAAACCATAATTGGTTTTCGTGGAAATAGTCATCAGAAAGAAGAAGCTTAGCTACATGTGAGTAAATGATGTGTTCCATAAGTTTGCAACATACACACGTCAGTTAGATGGCTCGATAGCTGTTAGGGGAGAAAGAAATACCTTTTTTTGGGGACGGGAATCATCTTTCCTACTTTCCGGTACCGTGGCATCACTCCAGTTGTCAGTGACTGCTGAAAGATGCGCTGCAGGATTACACTACATACACGTTTTGTAATTTTCAGTATTTTAGAAATTATGTTGTCGACACCTGCAGGTGACGATAATTTAAGAGACTCGATAGCTTTTTCAATTCCTACAGCAGAGTGCGCACAATTTTTTAGAGCACGCGCAATTGAATAGTGTACTTGGCGCAATTTAGCTGAAACGCCCTGTACAACGAGCGAAGTCGCTTCCTTCTGTCTAAAAGAAATGTAAACATTTTCGAGAACTACGCAGTTTGAATCGGGCCTATGATTCAGGCCCATGCATTGAATAGCGGCAACCGACCTTCCATTGTCAATGGAGCCAAATGCTTGTACGCTCTGCTAACATAAGCTATCTGCGTAGCCGCAGTTGCTTCTCTAGCTGTACTGAAAATTTTCTTCTCTGTAGCTAACTAGGATTGTTAGTTAACGTTGCGCCAGACAAATATTCTTAAGGTACCTTACAGTGGCTTGACATCTTTTAGGCGAAGATAGCAAAAAAATAAGTACGAATAAGTATCGGCCCAGATAACGTCTCAAGGCGTATTCTATTCTAGAATCCAATAACCCTGCTGAATTTTTTTAGCATCCCCTATGCATTCATGTGGACGTGTAAAGAAGGCTGCGTCACTCCGGAAGCTACGGGGCTGCTTGGCCAATAGGAAGAGCGAAAATCCCCCACGGTGTTTTCATCCGCACCGCGTCGTCTGCTCGGCGTCCCCATTGCGTCTGCGCTCACGCTTTAGGTGTGTAAAGCGAGCCCATGGCAGTAAGCAAGGCTCTTGGCGTTGGGCAGCAGTGTCAGCGCCGGAAAAACAAAATGGCAGCGCTCGTCCAAGCTGCTTCCTTCGTACTCAGAGTTATGAAGTCATCGTCGTGCGCTGTGTAGCCCGTAAGTTCTAAACCGATGTTTGTATTTGCGTGATATTTCCGTCCTTACGCTCGAAAGCAACTTATTCGTTACTATTTTACACCGTTTTCAAGCGGGGACAAGGCTCACTCGGCGTTGCTGAAGAAACTGTCGAACAACAAACAGCTGATCTCAATAATAAGGAGCAAAACACACCTGATAATTCGTCCTCAGCGTTGGGTGACTCGTCGGCTACTGATCCGAAAGTCCCGGGTTCGATAACGGCCGTGGCGGACGCATTTCGATGGAGGCGGAATTCTCGAGGCTCGTGCGCTGTGCGATGTCATTATCATCATCTTCATAATAATAATCATCATCATCATTTTTAGCCTATTTTAGTCCAGTGCAGGACGAAGGCCCCTCCCAATGATATACAGTTTACCCTAGCCTGTGCGAGCTGAGTCCAGTGTATCCCTGCAAACTTCTTAACTTCGCCACTCCATCTAACTCTCTGCCTTGCTCGACTGTGTTTCCCATCTCGCGTAACCATTGTGTTGTTCTTACGGTGCACCGGTTGTCTGTTCGACGCATCATATGGCCAGCCCATGTTCATTTTTTTTTCGCTTGATGTCAACAGTGCACATTAAGAACAACAGATGGCCAATTTTCCGGAGCCCTCCATTACGGCGTGCCTCATAATCATATCGTGGTTTTGTCACGTAAAATCCAGATATTATTATTATATTGAATGACTGAAAGCTATAGCCGATCCCACCGTTTATTTATTGCTGCCTGGACAGTGGGCAAGTAGCCAGCTCGAGTTCGAAATCGAAGCGGGCGATCGCGTCTGCATGGACGCTATCATGTTGCTTCGCCACCGGAATTACCGTCGGTTACCCATACAATGATTGCAGGTGTACGACGTACATGCGAATCGCGGTGAGCGTATCAGGTATGACTGTGACGTAACATAAGCGAAACAAACGCAGTTGTCTTAACCGTGCCAATTGTAACGCAATTGCATACAAAACTACGTCTTCCTGCGCAAAAATGTGGCTTGCTTACACGTGGTAGCTTCCACCCGGTTGCCACCAGCTTGAGAGAGTATGAGATTCAGGCCTAAGCGTCGGCTAGAGAGCATCGGAATTGTACTGAAGCAAGCTGTCCCTGCATTGACATTGCATAACAAGCAAACTGGCTTGCTTGTGTCATTGAAGCGTATGTTTAGAAAAAAATGGGAACATTTTGGAGAACTATACTGTTCCGTACATAGCAGTCAGCGAGTGGTGGCTAGCGATACGTCTTGCAGTTGATCTGTTCGCACGAGGAAATAGTTCACTCTTGTTTTCGCGCCATGGAGGACCAAAACAAACTAGAAGGGAGCACGCCTAGCGTCCACAAGCCAACTTCCTCTGAATTCGCATGCTCCTCGCGTTCGCGTCAAATTTCCCAAGATGCTCGTGTTTCATTTCCTTTTTTGGCGGTCGCATGAGCAAAAACAACAATTGACGAGCGCGCGCGCCAAGCGGCCGCAAGCCAACCTTCTCGGACGCCGTTTCCCCCCCTCCCCCTCGTTCTGCATACGCTGGTCACAATTCCCAGCATGCCCCTGCATCATTTCTTATGGCTGGGCTTCAAAATTCACACGTGACGCTTCCTGTGTTGCGTACTCTCTCCGTCCTCGTTCATTTTTCGGTCCCAATGTCGGAGCGGCCCGCTTTGGGCTTGTAAACTAGCGCGACCTAATGGACATCAATAAAGTTCTTTCATCCATCCATCCATCCATCCATCCACCCATCCGTCCATCCATCCATCCATCCATCCATCCATCCATCCATCCATCCGGAGTAACACAAAACACGAGAGATACGAGCGCCGCTGTAACCCCTAGGACATGCAGCTGGCGATCCACATAGGAATTTTCTCGTAGAATACCTTGACCCTTGTCTTAGAATAACTGTCATTAGGGCATGTTGGTATTCGCCGCGAGATCGGGCTATAGGTGGCAGCCCCATCGCCGCGTTTGTGTGGATAGGCGGTCGGCAGCGCGTAGTATACAAATTACGCTGCGGCGCTTCGTCGTATGCGGTTTGAGTCGATTGTTGGCGAGTAAAGCGCGTTGACTGCAGCCTAATGGTGATGTATGTGCCCTCCATTGCCACATCAATACACGCAACCGTCCTAACGTACCTATTAATTGTGGGAGAAGTACAATGTGCCAATCAGGGTACTGGCCTTCAGTCACATACGTGTTTTGCCCTGTGCTCGATGTTTTTCCTTGCTTTATTTGCACGTGTTTGTATTGTGTTTCGCCTATGCCACAATACACACTGTGTTGCGCGACTGAGCCATTGAAGTATTTACTTCGTGCTCTAGCGGCTACAAAGAAAGAGAACTTGTATTTCTGCGTAATTAGATGAAGTAGAACATTGTGCACTCTGGTTTTCTGTTTGCATGAATACGCGTAATGCTGTATAAATGCGTGGCTTCAGGTCTTTTTTACCGCTTACCATCCTCTGCAGACGCTAGTTAATGCTTTGCGGTATTACAAGGATTTCCAAATCGCCAACACATCACGAGATGGTGTCGCTAAAACTCTGCATTCACACCTCGACATTTAGTACTATTTTTTTTTTTCGTTTAGGACGACGCCGAATGAACTATGTGACGTGCTTGAACGAGAAAGCGGTACCCACATTGAAATGATTTTGGCGAATGGACGGTACGATGGTTAGACCTAGCGCCATACCGACACGGGCATGTACTCACTTATCAGAGCGCATACAAGTCTCGTAAGGCGAAATGCTTATGTATATCGTGTAGGCATACGTACAAGCATTTGATACTGTGCTAGCACAACGGAATAAGCTGTAATCTGCGGACGCGCATGACGTACGCACACACGCGAACACGGTGTGGCTAGCAGACGACGCAAGGAGCCCTCCACACCGCGGGGTTTCATCCGCTCGCCGCTAGGTGCCGACTCTGCTCGATTTCGCCGCCAATAGGATCACGATGGCAAAAGCACAGCTAGAACCCAAGCTAAGGAAGCACAAAGGGTGCTTCGTCCTGTGTTCTTCGTTAGTCTCTGTTCCAGTCGCGCATTTGCCATCATGAACCTCGCGTTGTTTTACTTTGCCTGCTTGACCGAAATTAGCCGTATTTCGGGGCAATCGCCAGTAACTCCATTTCTAGGCACTTCGGGTACAGGCCAGTGGCAGCACATCAACGTCGACTATTCTTTTTGTATAAATATATACCTGGTAAAGACAGCTTCTTCAAGAGACTCAGTGCCCGAAGATATTTGCCTGTTTTTTTTTTTATCACCTCTGTTGACCTATCCTTCAAGCCTCGCCCATAGGCACTGGTTCTGTTTTTGTATTGTTTTGTTTTGCTTTGTTGTTTTGTGTGTGTGCGTGTTCAGTTCTTGTTCGGAAGAAGGCTTGGCGATTGGTCTCTCTTCGGCACGTTCGTGCTTTTCAGGTCCAAAGTGCCGGCTGGCATCTCTTCAGCCTTTTGCTTCATCAGAACAACCTCCGCCCCTTGCCTTTTACCACCAATAAAGAAGGAATATAGAAACAGGTGGAAAGACACGGATGTTAGCCAGTTCTTATTGACGAGCTGGCTGCATTGTGCTGGAGAAAAGGGGGAATTGAAGGGAACAGAGAGAAGGTGCAACAAAAAAAGGAAAGAAAAACAAATAAAAAAGAAAAATGTTCAGTCAGTTGCACGCCGTGAAAGCCGCCGGTCAGCGAAGCTGCAAGCGCGCGAGTGTAAGTTATTGGCTTGCAAGATCACTTAGTGTTGTAAATCCACCGCTATATTAGGGACGAAACACCTTAGGCTCTAGGCTTGTCGGCGTGTGATGCCGTCGTCACGGTCCATCATAAACAGGTATGCGCCACAAAAATGGGGTGAAACGCAACTACTCGCCATCGGTCCATACAATGCATATTATGAGTAAAAGGTTCGTCGTTACTGCCTAAAACATTAGGTTTGGCATTGCAACCGTGTCAGCATCTCCGCGACCACGACGAAATTTACCAAGGCGCTCAAGTTTCTTATCTAAAACCAGAGACACAAACGTGCATCTCTACGGTAAAATCACCTATTTGAAACACCGCTTCTTGAAATACCTGCAAAGTGATGCTGCGTTAGTGGATCGGTGGCGAGTAAAGCAGTAAAGATTTTGCTGTGGGAAACACCGGCGTACACTGCATGCTTCGCCCCTCGCCAGGTTTCACGTTAGTGGAGCTGAAACACCCTTCCCTACATGCCTCCTCGCCACAATTTTTTTAAGTACGCGTGCTTACACGTTTGGAGCATCATCCTCACCATCATCTCAATCATCCTCATCGTCATCATTTAGCACCACCATAATCATTATTACTTCAAGCAACATTACCATTTCGTTTTATTTCTTTATCAATTCACCCTTCTATTCACGTGACCTGCGGGACACCTACTACTACTACTACTACTACTACTACTACTAGTGCTGCTACTGCTGCTACTACTACTACTACTACTACTACTACTAGTGCTGCTGCTACTACTACTACTACTACTACTACTACTACTACTACTACTACTACTACTACTACTACTAGTGCTGCTGCTGCTGCTGCTACTAGTACTACTACTACTAGTGCTGCTGCTGCTACTACTACAACTACTACTACTACTACTACTACTACTAGTGCTGCTACTACTACTACTACTACTACTAGTGCTACTACTACTACTACTACTAGTGCTGCTACTACGTCTACTACTACTACTACTACTAGTGCTGCTGCTGCTACTACTACTACTACTGCTTGCTGCTGCTACTACTACTACTGCTTGCTGCTGCTACTACTACTACTACTGCTTGCTGCTGCTACTACTACTACTACTACTACTACTACTGCTGCTGCTGCTGCTGCTGCTGCTGCTGCTGCTGCTGCTGCGACTGGGACGACGACGACGACGACGACGATGGCAATGACGACAGCACAGGGTACACTAAAATAGCTCCTCTTCAAAAAAAAAAAACAGATTTCTACACTGTTTAAAGACTCTGAGAGTGGTTGTCCGTAGCGCTGGCGCCCCGCAGAGAATGCTAACGTTCATCTTGTTGGCGTACGAACTTTTCCTTAGTCGATATAAAATACCATACTATGCTTAAGAAAGGCTGCTATGTTGATTGGTCTCTGGTTGTCGTAGAAACCGCAAAACCATGTCATAAAAGAGATTAAGTTTTAAAACCACCGTGCTTCTTCACATTTCCTGTGTAAGCGATGCACTTTGCATTAAAAACGGCAAGAGCCTGTACACCGCGGTGGTAAAGCGGTTACGGTGCTCGGCTGCCGACTACGTAAGTCGCGGGTTCGATCCCGGAAGCTGCGGTCGCATTTTGATGCTGGCAGACGCTAGAGACCCGTGTACTATGCGACTTACTACTGTGTAAGTGTACTATGCGATTAAAGAACACCAGATGGTCGAAATTTCGGAGCTACATATCGTGGCTTTCATAAACATGTCGCGGCACTTTTAGAACATAAAGAAACAGATAAATGGAGGCATTGCGACACTTGTCATACTACACATCCATCTTCATAATATTTTTGTACGCTGGGGATAACAGGTTTTATAATGACTCGTCCAGCTATTGCTCTTAAAGTAAAAAAAAAAAAAAAACTTCCTGCAGGTCCAATGTACGTCCTAGCGAAGAAGCCAGCGTGTGGCTTCGTTGTCAGAGGAGTTTCTGTGAGAATATAGCTATTAATATACAAAAAGCTATATAAGGTATGCAATCTTAGATATTGACATTCGCTCAATACAGTATGATGTGTGCTAGACTTTTATATATATATATATATATATATATATATATATATATATATATATATATATATATATATATATATATATATATATATATATATATACTTTAAAGGGTTCGTTTTGCCTTATTAGACACATTATTAAGGATACCTGACAGACAATAATGCCACTGAAAGTATAAATGATGTCATTTGTAGTTATTACGGTATAAATGTGAAGAAAGTAAAGTGGACGAAAAGACAACTTGCCGCCCGCAGGGACCGAACCTGCGACCTTCGAATAACGTACGTCCGATGCTCTACCACTCAACTACGGCGGCGGTCATTTTCCCGTTCACTTTATGGGGTACATATGTGTATTTAAACCTAGGAGTGTTAGTCAGCGCCGATCGGCGGGGTCGAGTGGCTTATTTTATATGGAGAGATGAGTGACGTAGGCTGTGTCGCAGTGTGCAGGCGCAGTTGACATCCGCTCCTCCCGAGGCCAGGATTTTCTTCTGCAACGTCCTGTGACGCACGTACGTCAAGCTAGGCGCTTTTAGGTTCGCTGCTTGCGCCTGCTACTTAAAAACAAGCACATGCGATACGCGTGCCGAATTGGCCCAGTATTCCACTGAGCCGTATGCATCACGTCATTATGTTGTTGTTTCGTTTTTTGCATTCCATCAAGCCAGAAATTAACAGAGGCTGCTTAATTATTTTTAATTACTAGCTCTAGCGAGAAATATTCAACGCAAGAGTCGTAGCATTTGTTCCGAAACATCGGAATATTTCATCCATGGCAAAATAACCGCCAATCCGATACGCTGGGCAATTAACAAATGTCGCCTAATGAACCTAAGAAATATTAACTCAAACGAAAAATATTGAGTGGTAGTGTTGTAAGGTTTGGTCAGATAGGTGGATTATTTATACTATGCTAACGTAGGTGTCCGGTCTAGTTTCTTTCCAGCTCTCCTTTGTTGTGCGCGAAGTTAAACTTACACTTCCCGGAAGTGAGGTTAAACACCCTGTATACCACGAAAATTTGCTTGCCTGAAATGTCGGAAATGTGAGCTCACATTTCCGACAACTATACTGTTTGAATCCGGCCTATGATTCAGGCCCACGCGCTGCATGGCGAACGGTCAGTTCGTACTGTCGATGGAGCCAAATATATGAACGCTCTGCTAACCTAACCTAGCTGTGTAGCCACGATTGTTTCTCTGGCCGTGCTGCAAAATTTCTTATCTTCAGCTCATTGGGATTGCCGGCTAACGTCGTGCCAACGAAGTATAATTAAGACGGGTTACAATTGCTTGACATCTTTTAGATGGAGAGAGAGAAACAAATTACGGCAGCTTCGTACTAGTGGTGCCAAGCCCGAAGGAAGAGCACTGCTGGGTGGGCTTCCTTGTTCTTCTCTCTGCTTCGTTCACATACTCTCTTTGTTTCTTTTTATTTCTCTATTTCTTTCTCCTTCACTCTTACTCTATATTCTTTCTATCTCTTTTTCGTGTCTTTCTATATATTTCTATATCTTTTTTTTTCTCGGTCTTTCTCTTTCTACGTGCTTCTTTCTCTCTCTCTCATTGTTTCTTTCTGCTTCTCTCTTTCTTTCTACTTGTGTCTTGCTCTGCTTCTTCTATCTTTCTAACGTGTCTCTTTCTTTTTATCTCTATCTCTCTTTCTATCTCTTTATGTCTTTGTTTTCGTTTATTTCTCTCATTCTTTTCTCTTTGTCTTTCTTTTTATCGCTTTCTTTCTCTCTCTTTCTTATCCTCTTTTCCTTTCTTTCTTTCTCTCTTTCTCTCTCTCTCTCTGAAGAGTTTTCGTTTAACGATGCCACCTGTTGTACTCGGTTGTGGGGTTTGTCCAATTCCTGTTTCGCATACCCTCCTGCAGAATTTTACGCAACACCGCGCAAACTACGGCGCCCTGCAACAGCTTCGCACATAAAAGTAAGTACGAAATATCGGCACAGATAACGTATCGAGGCCCATTCTTTTTATAGATGAAACCAATCTAAGCCAAAGACCCTGCGTTTTTTGTTTTTTTTTTTGCAGCCCCTTATCTATTCACGCGTACGTGTTTTCAAGGCGGAAGACTTAGATGCCTAAACAAAAGTGAAAACCGATGGTAGGCGTTGTTAACACGAGTGGTTGAAAAATTCAAACAAAGCAATAAAACAAGAAGTGCGACTCAGGGCTCCATGCCTCTAACGTCCACTGAAGCGCTACAAATTGAAGTAAGAAGCAACTGAGAGTAATTAATGAGTCATTAAAGGTAACTGAGAGAGAACTGAGAGTGATTAAATCTCATTGGAAGTAATTCGGGGTAACTTAAAATAATTGAAAATAATTTAAAGTAATATTATTTCGAAATGACATCAAAACAGTGCGCACGCTAAAATAGTGCAGAAGTGGGATGCCAGTGTTGGTACCTTTACCAATGACGGTGTACCTTCACCGCAGGCACACCAACAGTAGCAGGGATGTTGCCAGAAATCTTTTTTTTTTTTGCGCGGTTCAACCATACCTTATTTATGTTCGCGCGTGAGTTCTATGCGCGCGTATATGGTTACACATGCGAAAAATTTTCAGAGGGTCTAAACCTCCTCCCCGCGGCTAATTTAATGACCACTAGTTTGCACGAAACGAAAAAAAGATTTCTCCATGCGCGGGCTGGGCTTCAGGAGACGGTTTGTCCTGCCAACAACATCGCCGCATAATATATTCTCATTGGCAAGGACACCAGGCCCGTAGCCAGGCATTTTTTTTCTCGAGGGGGGGGGGGGACACTTGCAGAAAGCCTTAGCTATTTCAGAAGAACACCCATCTCTAATATTTATTTTCAGTAAAACACCCCCATTCATCAGAATTACGGGGCATGCTCAGGCCCCTAGGGCACCCCCCTGGCTACGGGCCTTAGGGACACCTGTGCAATAATTTTCGTGCTGGAGTTATAAATTTTCTGTAGCGTATGTTTCGTCTCCTGTGCTCATCTCTTTAGTTGATTGTTCTTACACCTTTCTGTTGTACATTACACCTCCCCCCGTAACAAAACAAATAAAAATTGCGTATCCTTTTCATATGTGTGCAATCCTCCATGTCGGTACTAAATTTCATCCCAGAGCATGCTTTCATTCAACTAGGAATATATACAATAAAGCCTCTACAGAAAATGTTTGCTTTCTACACTTGTCTTTTACCGCGCGCAGAACCCATTCATGTGGTTCTGATATATTTACTGCATACATGGGTGAGTTAGCCCAGTGGTCAAAACACACGCCTTCGGAGTTGAGGGGCCCGGGTTCAAACCCGACCGCGGCTAGAATGCTTAGTTTGCTTTATAGTTGTACAAATGATCTGTGACAGTGTCAGTTTTATTCTACGCACTTCCGCTTTTCCGAATATTCAAGAAATATTTTCTACACGCAACACGAAACAATCGGACTCCTAATAGACCGATCTCGCCGCGAGTTGCACTACGCCACCGCTGCCGCAGTGCATGCCGGTACTTGGAGTACTCGGTACGTACAAGTACGTACAGCTGGTGCATTGGCGAGCTGCATTACCGAGCTTTAGCGGCCTTGTTTGGATGAATTGTGGTGGTTGGGTTGACGTGCTGTGTCCTGGGATGCTACAACAGGAGCCTGAAGCGAAAGGACTCGGATTTTACGTGTTCTGAAAGGATTTCAAGCTCCGTCAGGAATGTGTGCGACAGTCAACAAAGTCGTGCAAAGAGGCAACTACCGCGCACTTTCTTGTTCAGCGTGTTTGTGAACTCCCTGTGCATGATGCATCGTGGTTTAACAGTGCCCTATTGCATCATAACCTTGCTGCGCGAACGATGGACCGATCAGCGACAGCAAAAGTTCATATAACGCGAGCTCGATCCCCTTACCGGGGCGATCGCCGCCAGCGGCGACAGATTGGATACAACGTCTTTTCCGGGCTCAACAGAGATCGCTTTAATATATAGGGAGACCTAAACCGACGACTAGAAACGTGATTTTTGTTATGCTTTGATTTGTCGTCACGGTTCATCCTAAACGGGTATGCACCACAAAAATTGCGTAAATCCCACTGTTCGCCTCCGGTCCATACTATGAACATTACGCGGTGAAGGTTCGTCGTTACTGATTAAAACAATAGGTTTGACTTAGCACCCGTGTCAGCATCGCCGACCCCGTCGAAATTTACGAAGGCGCTTAAGTTTCTTATCTAAAACCAGGAGACACAAACGTGCATCTCTACGGTAAAGTCACCTATTTGAAAGACCACTTCTTGAAACATATCTGCAAACTGATGGTGCGTTAGTGGACCGGTGGAGAGTAAAGCCGTAATCAGTAAACATTTTTCTGTGGGAGACAACGGCGCCCACTGCATGCTTCGCCCCTTTCCAGCTTTCACGTTAGGAAGCTCAAACACCGTTCCCTACGTGTCCCTTCGCCACGATTATTTTTTAAGTACGCGCGCTTACACATTTCGAGCATCACTCTCACCATCATCTCAATTATCGTCCTGATCATCATTCAGCATCGTCATAATATTTATTATTTGAAGCATCATTATTATTTCGTTTTATTTCTTTATTCATTCGACCTTTTATTCACGTGGCCTGCGGGACGACGACGACGACGACGACGACGACGACTACTACTACTACTACTACTACTACTACTACTACTACTACTACTACTACTACTACTACTACTACTACTACTACTACTACTACTACGACGACGACGACGACGACGACGACAGCACAGGGTAGACAAAAATAGCTTCTCTGTAAAAAGAAAGCACATTTCGACACTGTTTAATGTCTAAGACTGATTGTCCGTAGTGCTGGCGCCCCGCTGTGAATGCTAGCCTTCATCTCTTTGGCGTACGAGCTTTTCCGTAGTCGATATAAAATATCATAGTATGCTTAAGAAAGGCTGCTACGTTGATTGGTCCCTAGTTGTTGTAGAAACCGCGAAACTATCTCATTGAAAGAGATTAAGTTTTAAAACCGCCGTACTTCTTTACATTTTCTAGGTAAGCGACGCATTTTGCATTTAAAAGCAGCAAGAGCCTGTCCACCGCGGTGGCAGAGCGGTGGCGCTGCTCGGCTGCTGACTACGAAAGTCGCAGATCAACATAGCACAGTCACTGTAGCACTATGTTTCCGATGTCATGATCACATTAAACCTGAATGTAAATTGCGATAGAAAGTGAATAATATCTTCATTCTATTTGCATGCAGAGCGCGCGTTAAAATGCAAATTGTACGTGCCTGATGTACCGCGTCTAGAAAATTGATGCGGGAGAGCGAGCTCCTGGTATGCCATTTTCGATGAAGGGTAACAACAGAAGTTGCGTAGCATGAACGTTCGTGCCGCTTCGACCTTCTACGTCTACCCAGATATTATCTTTTCAACATCACCCCTTCCTCTTGAGAACGTACGTGTCATCTGATTGTCTTGCAAAGATCTTGCCGTTAAATGGCCACACCGATTTCCAGTGATGCGCATGTTTCCTCTTTCCAGCCATTGCGAGAAGCTTCTTGGGAGCATGACAAAGGTGTTCATTAATATATACTGAACAGCCCTACAGTCCAAGGTCAGTTTTTGTGAGACTCATCCTCTTGGTCTTCCGGAGAACGCTATCTCGCTTCGTGCGACATTTGGATTGGACGATTATGTTCGTCTGGTCATTGCTACGTGTAAGTACCCGATTGAACGTTTCCATGCCGTGTACAGTGAGCTGCGCATTGATTGGAGAGCCAAGCTTGGAAAGTAGATCGGTCAAGCGCTCCTTTACCGCCTTTGCTACACCTTGAATCTGAAGGTTGGCTCTACCGGAATAATGCTCAGTCTACGTGAGTCGATCTTCCATGGCTGGAACTGTGATTTCTAAATGGGAACACTTAGTGCGTAGAGCCTCGTTCTCGCTCTTAAGTTGGGCATTTTTGGAAGTACATCCCATCAGTTTTCTTTTCAGTGCATCAATTGTATCAAACGCAAATTGCAGGCTCTTTGCCATGTTAGTTTGCTCATTTCTCAGCTCACGGTTTGCGTATTTCTGTGCTCGAGGTCCATTTCTAAGCCTTCGCGAAACAATTTCAATTCATGCCTCATTTCGTATTTCATTTTAACAAACTCAGGCATTAGTTCCTCCTTCGTCTTGGCCAGTTCTTTAGACATCAGGCGAAAAACAAGAAAAGCAATTAGCGATTAAGAAAAGAAAAGAAAAAGAGTGCCAAGAAACAGCACTATATCTGGCAGCAGCGACGAAATTAAAGCACGAATATTGCAATCGCAGTAGCTTGGCACTAACCTGCAGTATAAGCAGAACGACGCTTAGCTTCGTGAAAAACACTTTCGTCGCTACTGCCAAATGAAGTCTTCGGGGGTCGAGTAGCTTCTTTTATACGGAGAGATGAATGACCTATGTAGTAGTGTGCAGGCGCAGTTGACATCCGCTTCTCCTGTGGGCAGGATTTTCTTCTGCAACGTCTTCTGACGCACGTGCGTGAAGCTAGGCGCTTTCAGGCTCGCTGCTTGAGCCTACTATTTAAAAACAGTACATACGCTGCGCGCGCCGAATTGGCCCAGTATTGCTCCGAGCAGTATGCATCACGTCATTATGTGTTTCGTTTTGCATTCCGTCAAGCCAAATAATCAACAAAGACTAAGCTTAATTATCTTTTTAATTACTAACTCTAGCGAGAAATGTTCAACGAAAGAGTCGTAGCACTTGTTGTTAAACGTCGGAATATTTCATCCATGGCAAAATAACTGCCAATCCGATAACCTGGGCAATTAACAAAGGTTGCCTAATGAACCTTAAAATTTTAGCTCTAGCGTAAAATATCGAGTGGAAAAGTTGTAAGGTTTGATCAGATAAGTGGATTGTTTATACAGTAGAACCCCGCTGTTACGTTTTTGAAGGGACCGTAGGAAATAAACGTAAGAGGCGGGAAACGTAAGAGCCGAAAAACAAGAAAAACGACAAAATATATAGTGGTACAGAATTTCATTTCAATTCTTACGAGCAGCACGAAAATTGGCGCGCTCAGCCGCGATCTAGTCGATGGATAGAAACGCGGAGCTTAGGACGGCCTCATCCACAGAAATGTAAGAAACGTATGTGATTTTTTTAACACCAACAGCTGTAGGCATGAAAGAACTAAGGACACGCAATCACGACCGGCGCGGCGAGTCCGACCGCGAACCGCAAGCACGACCATGCGAGCTCAAACCAGCTCGAACTCCTCCCGTTCTCCGACAAATAACGATGATGATGAGTCTACGCCAACGCGATGGCAGAAGTGAATGCCAATCTCGAAGGCCTTGCTTTCGCAAGCAATTACGTCATAGACGCCATGTTTGTGCAATACAAATCTCAAAGGCTAGCTTTTGTCAATTGTAAATGCCAATCTCGAAGGCCTTGCTTTCGCGAGCAGTTACGTCATAGACGCCATCTTTGCAATTTGAATCTCGAAGGCCATGCTTTTGTTTGCATCAATTGAAAGATTCTGCTGCTTGCGCCTCTCATGCGGCTAATATTACGGTCAAACGAGGCCAAGCTGCGTGAAAATGCGCCATGGCCGCTCTCTTTGGTAGTCACTCGGTCGGCTCCGAGCGCACTTCGCGACGTATCATACGGGAACGGTCCGACAGTTACGACGTAACAGCGGGGTTCATAATACATTGCATCCTATGGGAGCTATGCCGGGACCAGCGGAAAACGACGTAACAGCCGGGAAAACGCAGCAGTGAGGAACGTAACAGCGGGGTTCTACTGTACTATGCTAACGTGGATGTCCGGTTTAGTTTCTTTCTGGATCTCCTTTAGTGTGCGCGAAATTAAAAACTATACTTGGCGGACGTGAGCTCGAACACCTTGTATACCACGAAAATTCACTGGCATGTGTCATTATTGGGCGTGTTTAGAAGAAATATCCGAAAATTGTGCTGTTTGAATCCGGCCTATCCACGCGCTGCACGCGACACGTCGTCACTGGAGCCCGATCTATGTAAGCGCTGCTAGCCTAAGCTATCTGTATAGCCATGATTGTTTCTCTGGCTGTGCTGCAAGTTTTCTTATCTGCAGCTCGTTAGGATTACCGGCTAACGCCGTGCCAAGAGAGCACAATTAAGACGGGTTACAATTGCTTCACATCTTTTATGTGGATATGGCGAAACAAATTATGGCAGCTTCGAATAGTGGGGCAAGCCCGAAAGAAGAGCGCTGCTGTGTGGGCTTCCTTGTTTTTCTCTCTGCTTCGTTCTCATAGTCCCATTGTTCCTTTTTTATTTCTCTCTTTCTATTTCGCTACATGTTTTTTCTATCTCTTTTTCGTGTCTTTCTGCATCTTTCTATGTCTTTCTCTGTGTCTCTTTCTCTGTGCTTTTTTCTCAGTCTTTTTATCTCTTTTTCTATGTTTCTGTCTTTTATGTATTTGTTCTGTTTATTTCTCTCATTTTAAGTGCGAAGCATTTCTTAACGAACCCTAGACAATTTGGGCGTTTCTATCTATCTATCTATCTATCTATCTATCTATCTATCTATCTATCTATCTATCTATCTATCTATCTATCTATCTATCTATCTATCTATCTATCTATCTGTCTATCTGTCTGTCTGTCTGTCTGTCTGTCTGTCTGTCTGTCTGTCTGTCTGTCTGTCTGTCTGTCTGTCTGTCTGTCTGTCTGTCTGTCTGTCTGGCCGCCTACGTCTGGGTGCTCTCGCGATCGCCTCCTTAACTCGGTGTAGACCAAAATTGGCATTGGAGGTTAAGAGGATTTGACAAATATAACTGTCTGGTCATGGCATGAATAACGTGAAAATCCTGTCACGTACGTTGCCAAACTCTTTCCTCCAGACACGTGTGGCACATACCCGTTTACCACCGGCCGCGGTGTACGGATATGCGCCACAGGTGACTGACAGTTCATATCTACCAATGAACGGCGAGTACAGACATTGGTAATTTAAATGCGAGAGACTTAAGAAATACCGAGACTATCAGCGTTGACCCGACGAATGCAAAGAATGAAACATCGAGGATTCCAGCTGGAATTGTACCGAAGCATTTTGGTGGCAGTCGGATATTCTACAACAGAGCCACGTCAGTTTTATGAAACTGCTCCGCAAAAAGACCCTATGCAGGCGTAACGTCGGTGCAACGTCAACTGCGGTTGCACTGCTGGCTATCTAATTTTATAAGAAGGCAATAAGCAATACATCTGTACTTCTATGATACTGTCGGTGCAACGTCAACTGCAGTTGCAGTGCTGGCTATCTGATTTTATAAGAAGGCAATAAGCAATACATCTGTACTTCTATGATACAGGCGTCATGTCGGGTTAACGTCACTTGTGTATCAAGTGTTCGCTCGGCTATTACAGCAGTCTAATAAACATTAGACATGTATTCCTATGACTCAGTAAGCTATATTAGAGTGTTGCTCGACCCCGGAGGAATACGCCATCGCATGATAACCTCATCATCCCACCGTAGCGTGTACTTCGTTTCGATAAAACTGACGTCTCCGCTCTAACTTGAGTGGTGACGTTACGTCCAACCATAAGTTACCCTTCATACGGCAATGTAGTTGATGTGCCTGGTAAGCCCACGATGTGCACACAACTACTC
The DNA here is from genome assembly GCF_013339695.2 of Rhipicephalus sanguineus. Classification (NCBI taxonomy): domain Eukaryota; kingdom Metazoa; phylum Arthropoda; class Arachnida; order Ixodida; family Ixodidae; genus Rhipicephalus; species Rhipicephalus sanguineus. The sequence continues at coordinate 27,235,430 of NC_051185.1, read as the reverse complement.
CACTTACGAAAAAAAAAACATCGGTCCAACTCGTAACACTTAGCTAAGGTCGAAAAATGCAGCATGGACAGCTACTCGCTGTCTGCTTCGCATGGAAACGATTCCCTTACAAGCGGCTAAACTTTCGCCTTAAAAGCGGAAAAATCTAAAAAGGCACAGCCCTGACTGATCTTCCACTATACGAAAACCACTAATAATGATGGATAAAGCTAAAGGTAAAAGCGGATAAAGGTAAAAAAGGTAAAGGCGGTGAGGAACAGCTCGGCAGCTACAAATTATAAGTTGCATTACGTTCGCCCAGAGGAGGATATACTTCACCGCGAAGCTCTCGTTGTTGAGAAGTGGAGAAACGAATAAGCATGGAGGAAGGAAACAATTGCGAGGGGGGCATTGCGGAATGCGAAAGAAAGAACGCCAGGCACACAGACGCCAAGCTTCGCTGATAAACATAAAATGCGTACATGGGCGGGCCACGCAATGCAAAGGGCAGATAGCCGTTGTAAACAGAGAAAGAAAGAGATGGAAAGAGAATATCTTGGCGAGGAACATTGCTCAAGAGGCGGTGGGATTCGAACCCGCGCCCCCACGATCCGAAGGCGAGCGTCTTAACCGCTCGTCTAACCAGGCACGCTGACAGAACGTAAAGTAGGCTTGTATAGTATCGCATAGCGAGGGGGTAGGAAAGAGAAGTGAGGGTAAGGAGGAGGGAAAGGAGGAGGGAAGAGAGTAATGCATGGCATAGAAGGAATGAAAAAGAGATAAATGGAAAGAAAGAAATGCAGAAAGAAAGGAAAGGGAAATGGATAGAATGAAAGAAAGAGAAAAAATAGACACAGAGAAAGATAGAAAAAAAGAGGAGAGAAGCGAGAAATAGAGAGACTGAGACAAAGGAAGGAAACAAAGAGAAAGAAGGATAGCAACTTAAAGAAATAGGAAGAAAAAGATAAAGAGAGTAAACAAAGAAATAGAAATAAACAGAGACAGAAAAAAAACAGAGAAGAGAGAAAAAGAAAGAGAGCGAGAAAGAAAAATACTAAAGATGAACATAGAAGGCAGCTCAGCTCCGCACTTCCTTCAGCCTTGGCACCACTAGTGGGAAGCTGTCCATCAGCACCAGTGTCTCTTTAGTATTGCGCCTCTAGTGCAAACTACGCTAACGTTTTTTTTTTCTCACTCCGCCACGTCGGATAATTATCAAATATTGCTTCATTAGCTTTTAAATTAGTAACTCTAGCGAAAGATCTTCAAAGCAAAAGTTATAGCACTTGTCCTGGAACGTCGCAATAGTTCAGCCATGCTAAGATAACAGCCAGTCGGATAAGCTCAGTAATTAACAAAGATTACTTAATTAACATATAAAGTAGTAACTCTAACGTGAAATGTTGATTAGAAAAGCTACAACATTTCTTCAGAAACGTCGAATAATATGTTTTAGGGTAGCTGTCCCGTTTACTTTTTTTTTTCAGCTGTTCTTTTTTAGAGTGGACTAAATGAAAGAGTATACGTGGCGGAAGTGATCTGAAACATCATGTATAAACCTGCAAGCTCACTTCCTTGTTCCATTGAAGGGTGTGTTTAGAAGAAACGTTAACATTTCTGAATACTACGCTGTTTGTATCCGGCCTATGAATAAGGCCTACGCCTGAGTGGCGTAAGGGAGAGCTGCACTGTCAATGGAGCAAAGTGTATGTACACTCTGCTAACATAAGCTATCTGTATAGACATGGTTGCTTCTCTGGCTGTGCTGCCAATTTTTTTGCCTGTAGTTAATTAACATTTTCGATTAACATTGCGAAAGACAAATATAATTAAGATATCCTACAGTCGCTTGACATCTTTTAGGCGAAAAATGGCAAAAAATTAAGTACTAAATATTGGTGCAGATAACGACCCAACGCTTATCCTATGCAAAGATGGGGCCAATGAAAAACCCTGCGTTTTCTTTTTTTTTCTTTTTGTTCAACCCCTTATACATTCACGCGGACGTGTTATGAAGCCGAAAGCTGGTTGCGTCAGTGCGGGCGCTAGGGGCTGCTTAGCCAATACGAAGAGCGAAATTACCTCAGCTGTTTTAGGGGCGTAGCTCCTCTTAGTCTAACCTTGTCACGTCTCCGTTGTCCGGCGTATCTCCCGGCAGCCGGCAGTAAACGGCAGTATCTGTCCGGTGGTGGTGGTGTGCGGCGTGACCACCCTTACTGCGCATACCCTCTCCACACACCTCCTCTCCACTCCCCCTCACCATTCCCCATGTCCTCTACCCCTCCCCCTCTCCACTTCCCCTCTCCCCTTCCCCTCTCCCATAACCAGTCTTAAAAACGGAGGGGGCGTGCACACATGAAGGTTCCCTAAAGACAATGCGCTGCGACAGTACGTGATATGTATCGCCCTCTCCTCTCCTACGCTTCCCGCTCTTTCTCCTCTCCTACGGTTCCCCCCCCCCCCCTATCTTGCCTCGCGGCGCAGCGGCGCCGACGCAGGCAGCGTTTTGATTGAAAAAACCGACCGCTCGCGCTGCACAACCGTTCACTGACCACCCCGTATATATAGGCACTGGATTTTGACCTCCAAGGTAGTGCGTGTGTGCGATTTCTCCTGTGCGTGATTAAACAATGAAAATTCACAGCGTACATGTAAAATTAAAGTGAACTGCAAGTCGTCATAACTCTCATCGAACCTTTAGTATAAACGCGCCCGATCTCACGTCGGTGATGATGAACTGGGCAGAATTAACGGAAGATTCACGGTTCACCGATGAACCTCCGCAGCTTCGCCCATTCATCATAATTCACTCCGTGGATATGCTGTGATTTTTTATGAGCATGGCGTCGTCTTCTCGACGTCCCCGTAGCGTCTGCGCTCGCGCATTGGGCGAGTAAAGCGAGCGCACTGCATCAACTAACGCTCTTAGCGTTGGGCAGCAACGCCACTACTGCAAAAAAGAGATGGCGGCGCCCGTCGAAGCTGGTTCCTTCGTACTCGAATTTATAAAGTCGTCGTCGGGCTGTGTGCGGCCCGTAAGTTCTAAACGGACGCTTCTTTTTGCGTGATATCTGCGTCATTACACTTCGACGGCAGTGTATTCGTTACTATTTGGACTGTTTCCAGATTCACTCTCAGGTTCTCGAGGACAAGGCTTATTAGGCGTTGCTGAACAAGCTATCCAGCAACAAACAGCTGACCTCAATAATAAGGACAAACACATACCTGATACTTCGTCCTCAGTGTGAGATTACTCAAAGCAATAGCTTATTCCACCGCTGACTTATTCCTGTCTGGACCATGGGCAAGCAGCAAGCGTGAGTTCGGATCAAAGCGGGCGGTTGCCTCTGCAGGCGCTGCCATGTTGCTTCGCTCCCACAATTACCGGCGGTTACCGATACAATATTCAAAGGCATATGACGTACATGCGAATTGTGGTTAACGTGTCACGTATAGCTGTGACGTAGCACGATCGAAACAAACGCGGTCGTCTTAACCTTGCCAATTATAGTGCAATTACAAAGACAACTGTGAGAGAGATAATAATCTTTAATGAAATTCCCGGAGATGTTAGCCTGGTTTATCGGCTGGCTTGCTACTGCAGGTGTCGGGTGGTGCCTATGATATATACAGTGATCACATATACACACAAAAAGTACATACAGTCAAAAACGCACATGTGTACACAAAATAGTCACACACAAACTTTCTTTAATTCGTGTGTTCCTCAAGAACACCAACAGCGCTTATGTGCTGCGCATCACACAGCCACTGTCTTGCCACGGGCCGAGAAGGTGCCGCACCTCCAAGCTCGAGCCGCGTTGCAAGTGAAGCGCTGCCTTCAGAATCTGCCGTTCGTCGTGGTAACGGGAACAGCCGCAGAATACGTGCTTTAAGTCTTCCGAGTGTTACACGTGGTGCACGTGGGCGACTCCGACTGCCCGATCTTGTGCTTCAAGTATTTCGCATAGGAAACGTCTTGTCTCAGCCGGTGAATGCACGCTTCATCTTGCCTGGTTAGTCCTTGTGGCATATAAAAGCTACACGTCGGTTCTATTCTGTGCAGTGGTCCGTACCGGCTCCTTGCATCGCACCATATTGTTCGCTGCATATTCCGCGCGAACGCAGATACCAAGGTCGCTGCGTCTTTCCCTGAAAAAGGAATGTCGATTTTCTCAGATGCCGTGTCATGTGCAGCTCTAGCAGAACTGGCAGATCTGGCAGCACAGAACTATGTTTTCCCGCACAGGCATATGCCTCGCTTGCACCTCGTAGCTTGCACCCTGCTGCCAGCTGCCCTTGAGATAGCATTCAGCCCAAGCGTCGGCTGGAGAGGACCGGACTTGCACTGAGGCAAGCTGTCCATGTGTTTAGACTACACAACTAGCAAACTGGCTTGCTTGTGTCATTGGTGGGTGTGTTTAGAAGAAATGGGAACGTTTTAGACAATGTAATCTGTTCCATACATAGCAGTGAACGCTGTGGAATCCAGCGAGACTTCTTGCAGTTGATGTGTTCGCATTAGGAAATAGCCCGCACTTCTTTCGCGTTCACAATGAGAATGGCTTCAGTTTCATGCATAGCAATAAATTAGAAGTTCATGTGACTCACAGATAAACAACTGTTATACGACTGTGAATATGGTGTTCTATGTCTGTTAGCATTTCCCTGTCTTCGTTTCTTTTTCATTTGTGGCGAAGCTTACGCGCATGCCCTTGCACTGCTCGTAATAGCATTTACAGCGGTGAAACGCGGCTATAAGACGCGCGGAGTTAAACATCTTGGTGACAGAACAGAACTGCTCATGAAGCTTCCACAGCGTTCACTGCTCTGTATGGAACATAGTATATGCTCTATGCATCCGCGTCTATAAGATTTCTCCTGACAAAAATGTTGGACGATTTAGAGAACTTTCTACTCTAATATCGAACAATATGTAATTGTAGTGTAGTAAGAGACTGTAACCCACAACCGAAGTAGAAAACGGAACCAAAGAGGACGACGACGGTGTGCGCGAGCGAGACGCTCGCGAAGCTCGAGAGCTGGAGAACGTCGCCGGGCTGGAAGAACGCGGCCAGGAACGAGCGTCCCGGGAACGAGCAATCGTTACGGGCTGGGCCTAGCAGCTGTTCCTGTGGTGAACGAGCGTGCGGGCCCGGAGCCGAGATCGTGGCCTCGGTGCCACGTCCAAGCGGTTCCGGCGCAACCCGAGCTGACCCCGTTCCGGAGCCGAGATCGTGGCCTCGGCGCCACGTCCAAGCGGACGCTTTTCTGGAGCCGTGATCGTGGCCGTGGTGCCACGTCCGAGTTCGCCGTCGTCAGCGTGGGCCTGTGAGTACCGCGACGAGCGGGTCGTCGTCTGCTCGTGCACCTTCGCACGACTTCACCACGCACCTGTCCGCTTCGTGCTGGTATCATCGCTACCTGACTGCGGTATGTGAGTGACGTTCGACGGGCCTAGTCGTCAGGACGCGCCGATCCTCTTGCGTGTGGGTTATAAACTCTGAGATTTAGGACCTAAAGGATATTTGTATTGTTGAGTCAGACCAAGCGTGTGTAACTGTGTGTGTATGTGTCAAGTCGATAAATGTGTTTCTTGTTCGTGCCTTGGTTTTCCTGCATCTGAGGGCCCAAGAACCACCACATTTGGCGAGCCTGCCAGGATGGCACATTAATATTACAGCCATTACTCAGATGCGGGGCTAGGCCATGGACAAGGAAAAGTTTATTGCACTTGGCCGAGAACTAGGGCTTGAGAAGGCTGAGCTTAGGGAATGGGTAGAGAAAGAGTGCGCCCTAGCTCGCGATGAACGCGCACGGGAAAGAGAAGAAGCGAAGGAAAGCGCCGAACGACAGCGACAACTTCAGGAACAAGAGCTCAAGATATTGGAGCTGAAGCTTAAACTTCAGGAAAGCGCGGGACGACAGTCAGCCGAGGCTAATGAACCAGGGGGAGCTACCTCGGGCGTCACCACGAGCACTACACGTGCACCGGAAGTATATAGCCCTCATAAACTGATACCGCCCTTTGACGAAACGCGGGACGATCTCGACGCGTACCTACAGCGGTTCGAGCGGGTCGCGACGTGCCAAGGGTGGCCCCGTGAGAAATGGGCTCTTTCACTGAGTCTGTGCATGACTGGAGAAGCCCTAACTGTGATAGGCCGGCTAGATCCAACAGCTGCGTTAAACTATGACCAGCTAAAAGCGGCGCTACTGCAGCGGTTTCGGTACACTGCAGAGGGCTATCGGGAAAAATTTCGCAAAGCGAAACCCGAAGATAATGAGTCCGGCCTGCAGTATGCTGCCCGGCTCGCTGGTTATTTTGACCATTGGTTGGAGCTATCAAAATCCGACAACACTTTCAGTGCCCTTAGAGACTTGATGATCGCTGAGCAATTCACGGAGAGTTGTCTTCTGGCGCTGAGAGTGTTCCTAAAGGAGAGGAACTGCCGAACGCTGCAGGAGATAGCGCAGACTTCGGACAACTTTATGGATGCTCAGTCACTGGTGAATCTGGGCAAGGAACGCGCATGTAGAGAAACGGGTCCGCCCACATCTCTAAGGACGGAGCTCGCAAGGAAGACGCTTCGGGCGGAGAACCGTTGCTTTCTGTGCGATAAAAAAGGGCACAGAGCAGCTGATTGCTGCTCGCGCACGAAAGCATGTCCGCCAGTGCATCACGATAGTGACAAGTATTTCGCCGCTAGAGGAGACAGATGTCAAGCATCTTGCGTGATAACAGGTGAAAGAAACCATGAAAAAGCAGCAGGGAATGCAGAATGCGTCATTCTGAAAGATAGAGAAAAGATCCCGGTTGTCAACACTGCAGTCAGCCGCAGTGTTTTATCTAGGAAAATTGAGAACGTGCCCACTGTGGAAGGGTTTATGGATAAACGCCCAGTTACCGTACTGCGCGATACTGGCTGCGATACGGTCATAGTGCGACAGGCATTAGTGCCAAAGGAAAAATTGACCGGTACGTATCGGCCGGTACTCTTCCTTGACCGCACAGTGCGTAATCTACCAGAAGCTGTGGTCTTCCTGGATACGCCACTATTTAAGGGGGAAGTTCGTGCTCACTGCCTGCGAGACTCACTTTATGATGTTGTCCTTGGAAACATCAAGGGAGCCGTGCCATTGGACACCACGAGAGTGATGGCAACCCGCACTACCAATCACAGTAGCAGCGCAGACATCGAGGAAAAGACGCCTAAAACCCCTAAAAACCGTCGTAGTAGGCGACAAGACCAGGTCACCGTAAGTCGCGTCGCGAACCGACTACGTGCACCTAGGCCCGAACCCAGTGGCAGCAGTCTATCTGCAGCTAACAGCGATAACCAGATGGCATGCGCGAAGAGATGGCAAGCAACGGCACCTCCATCTGGATCGTCCCAGCCATCGACCTTGCCGTGGCCGAATTCGCGACCGGATTCGACGCGTTACCGCGGTACACCTACCCCACAAGATGAGACATGGTTGCCTCTGGACACGACGCCCAGGGTACCACAACGTCGTCGACCCAGGCATCTCTCCTACTTCGAGGAACGCAATACCGGCCGCCTCAATCAATCTCGTCCGGGGTATCTTACGCTCCGCAGAGATGGCACGGACAGCCTCAGTGCACAGATGCATGAGTCTCCATCATCGCCTCAGCCGCCGCTTCAACCACTACGTTTGCAGTGTCACTTTCAACGTCACAAGACTAGGACGTACAAGCGACGTGACAATACTCACTGACAACGACTACCGGTGACGACGACTACCGCGAGCATGGTGTGGTGTCGTCGCTGCGCAAAGAGGACCAGGTGAAGACATGAAGACAACTAGACATCCACGGTGTGAATCGTGCGTTGTGTGTGCTGTGTGTCGGCGAGTGTTTATTCACCAGAGCCGGCAGTGTGCGCGCGCCTCGTTGTGACGTGTACGCGGTATGCAGGTGGATGAAACCGTATATGCCACCGCCGGCCGTATCAAACGTGCGATTAGCGCGTCTTATCTTCTGTGTGAGAGTGTGCCGAACAGAGTAACAGTGTTTGTGTAATGACAGAAGACTTGCAATCTTGGCACTATTTGCATATGCTCGGCACTATTTGCAATGCTTGCATTTGCATTGCCATTGCTGTGTTCCGTTGTTCGCGTTCATACTAACGTTATCCGCGGAACAACGTACTGAAAGTGGGGGGAAGTGTAGTGTAGTAAGAGACTGTAACCCACAACCGAAGTAGAAAACGGAACCAAAGAGGACGACGACGGTGTGCGCGAGCGAGACGCTCGCGAAACTCGAGAGCTGGAGAACGTCGCCGGGCTGGAAGAACGCGGCCAGGAACGAGCGTCCCGGGAACGAGCAATCGTTACGGGCTGGGCCTAGCAGCTGTTCCTGTGGTGAACGAGCGTGCGGGCCCGGAGCCGAGATCGTGGCCTCGGTGCCACGTCCAAGCGGTTCCGGCGCAACCCGAGCTGACCCCGTTCCGGAGCCGAGATCGTGGCCTCGGCGCCACGTCCAAGCGGACGCTTTTCTGGAGCCGAGATCGTGGCCGTGGTGCCACGTCCGAGTTCGCCGTCGTCAGCGTGGGCCTGTGAGTACCGCGACGAGCGGGTCGTCGTCTGCTCGTGCACCTTCGCACGACTTCACCACGCACCTGTCCGCTTCGTGCTGGTATCATCGCTACCTGACTGCGGTATGTGAGTGACGTTCGACGGGCCTAGTCGTCAGGACGCGCCGATCCTCTTGCGTGTGGGTTATAAACTCTGAGATTTAGGACCTAAAGGATATTTGTATTGTTGAGTCAGACCAAGCGTGTGTAACTGTGTGGGTATGTGTCAAGTCGATAAATGTGTTTCTTGTTCGTGCCTTGCTTTTCCTGCATCTGAGGGCCCAAGAACCACCACAGTAATCCTAATCTGGCACTGCACATGGAGCCAAACGTAAGCACGCTCTGCCAGCCCAAGTTATCTGTATAGCCACGGTTATTTCTCTGGATGCGCTGCGCAATTTCTCGTCTGTAGTTGATTAGGATTGCCGGGTGACGCCACGCTATTCAATTACAATGCAGACACGTTACAACTGCTCGACATCTTTTAGGCGGAGAAAGAGAAATAGCAAGCGTTAAATAGAGGCACGCATAACGTTTGAAGGCGTCTTCTTTTTAAAGATGGGACCAATCTAGGACAAAAACAGCTTTTTTTTTTGCTTTCTCTTACACATTCAAGTTCACGCATTATGCGACTACAGTGAACTATACGGCCGTATTCTGAAACGATCGTGGAATGAGTGACGCACAGTCTGAGGTGTTCAATCACTGAATCAACTGCTTTCCCATGACATCATTGCACAGACCTTTGGGTGATATCAAACGTCTCTCAAGGCAAGTATGAGCCCACCGTACTAGCGCAAATCCATCCGAGTGTCGCGTTTTCGGGTGCGCTGGCTTCTACGAGGTATCTAAATAACCTTGGCTCTGGCTACTTGAAATACACTCTTAATCACGTCCCGCTTAGAGTGCTAGATATAGCCAGTAAACCAGACATTTTTCGTCTGGTTTCCTGGATACAGACAGCATTTAACCAGGACCTGATTAAGAGTGTATTAGAAGTGTTGATAGTGCTTTTGACGTTCAGTGCAAGGAATGCGTTAGTTTGTTCGAGAATATCTATATTTAAATCACCGCCACACGCAAGTTTCGGATTGTTCATGCTTACGTGATCTAGGAATGACCAGAAAAAAAATCTTGGAAAGTGACGACATTTCCGGTCGGCGTGCGATATACCACCGAAGTTATTGTCTTTATTCTTTGCCGTGATTATTTCGTACTCTTCCGTTACTTTCGTATATTGTTCTACCAATTCGCAATTTGAGTCTTTTGCAACGAAAGGCCTGACACCACCACCTTTTTTTTGCTACGGCGGATAATAACAAACCGATGATAACCATTCAAAGTCAACATAGTACAGTCATTGTAGTACCATGTTTCCGATATCATGATCACATGAAATCTAAATGAAAATTGCGATAGAAATTGAATAATATCGCCATTCCAGCTGCATGTAGAGCGCGCGTTAAAATGCAAAATGGACGTGCCTGATGTACCGAGCCTAGAAATTTAATGAGGGAGAGCGAGCTCCTGGTATGCCATTTTTGATGAAGGCTAAGAACAAGAGTTGCGTAGCAGGTTCGTTCATGCCGCTTCGACCTTCTACGTCTACCCTGATGTTATCTTTTCAAGATCACCCTCTCCTCTTATCTTGAGAACGGGCGTGTCATCGGATTGCCTTGCAAAGATCTTGCCGTTAAATGACCACACCGATTTCCAGTGATGCGCATGTTTCCTCTTTACAGCCATTACGAGAAGCTTCTTAGGAGAAGGGAAAAGGTGTTCATTCACATATACTGAAGATCCCTCCAGACCAAGGTCAGTGTTTGTAAGACGCCTCCTCTCGGTCTTCCAGAGAACGCTGTATCGCTTCGTTCGACACTTGAATTGGACGATTATGTTCGTCTGATCGTTGCTGCGTGTAGGTACCCGATGGAACGTTTCAATGTCATGTACCTGCTCATTGATTGCAGAGCCAAGCTCGGAAAGTACATCGGTCAAGCGCTCCTTTACCGCCTTTTCTACGCATTGAATCTCAAGGTTGGCTCTACGGGAATATTGCTCAGTCTGCGTGAGTTGATTTTCCATGGCTGGAACTGGGATTTCTAAATGGGAACACTTAGTGTGTAGAGCCTCGTTCTCGCTCTCAAGTTCGGCCTTTTCGGAAGTACATTCCATCAGTTTTCTTTTCAGTTCATCAATTGTATCAAATGCAAATTGCAGGCTCTTTGCCATGTTAGTTTGCTCATTTCTGAGATCGCGGTTTGCGCATTTCTGAGCTGGAGGTCCCTTTCTAAGCCTTCACGAAACGATTTGGGTTCATGCCTCATTTTGTATTTTATTTTAACAAACTCAGGCTTTAGTTCCTCCTTCATCTTGGCCAGTTCTTTCCACATCAGGCAAAAAACAAGAAAGGCAACTAGTGATTAAAAAAAGAAAAGAAAAATAATGCCAAGAAATAGCACTATATCTGGCAGCAGCGACGAAATAAAAGCACGAATATTGCAATTGCAGTAGCTTGGCACTAACCTGCAGTATAGGCAGAACGATGCTTAGCGTCGTGAACAAAACTTTCGTCGCTACTGCCAAATGAAGTCTTCGGGGGTAGAGTGGCTTCTTTTATACGGAGAGATGAATGACGTAGGCTGTGTCGTAGTGTGCAGGCGCAGTTGATATCCGCTCCTCCCGAGGCCAGGATTTTCTTCTGTAACGTCCTGTGACAAACATGCGTGAAGCTAGGCGCTTTGAGGCTCGCTGCTTGAGCCTGCTATTTAAAAAAGAACACATGCGCTACGCGTGCCGAATTGGCCCAGTAGTGCTCCTAGCCGTATGCATCACGTCATTATGTCTTTTTTTTTGCATTCCGTCCAGCCAGGTAATTAACAAAGGCTGCTTTATTATTTTTACTTACTAACTCTAGCGAGAAATTTTCAACGCAAGAGTTGTAACACCTGTTCTGAATCGTCGGAATATTTCATCCATGCCAAAGTAACTGCCAATCCGATAAGCATGGGCTATTAACAAATGTCGCGTAATGAACCTGTGTCATTAGCGGGCGTGTTTAGAAGAAATGTCAGCATTTCCGACTACTATGCTGCGACTACTATTCCGGCCCACGCGCTGGACGGTACAGATGCACGCAGTACTATCGATGGAGCCGAAATATATGTACACTCTGCTAACCTAAGCTATCTGTATAGCCACGATTGTTTCTCTGGCCGTGCTGCACGTTTTCTTATCTGCAGCTCCTTACAATTGCCGACTAGCGCCGTGCCAACCGAGTATAATTAGGACGGGTTACGATTGCTTGATATCTTTTAGGTGGAGATGGCGAAAGAAATTATGGCAGCTTTGCGCTGGTGGTGCCAAGCCCCTAGGAAGAGCGCTGCTGGGTGGGCTTCCTAGTTTCTCTCTCTGCTTCGTTCTCATACTGTCTTTGTTTGTTTTTATTTCTCTTTTTCTTTTTCTCTTTTGATCTATGTATCTCTATGTCTTTTTCATGTCTGTCTGCATATTTCTAGGCATTTCTATGTCTTTCTCTGTCTCTCTCTTTCTGTGTGCTTTTTTCTCTGTCTTTCACTGTCTTTCTTTGTTTCTCCCTGTTTCTCTCTTTCTTTCTCTCTATGTCTTGCTCTCTGTTTCTTCTATCTTTATAACGTGCCTGATTCTTTTTATTTTTTTCTCTCTGTTTCTATCTTTTATGTCTTTGTTCTGTTTATTTCTCTCATTTTAAATGCGAAATATTTCTTAAGGAATACTAGGCAATTTGTGCGTTTCTATCTATCTATCTATCTATCCATCTATCCATCTATCCATCCATCCATCCATCCATCCATCCATCTATTACTTCATCTATCTATCTATCTATCTATCTATCTATCTTCTAAATCTATCGATCTATCTATCCTATCTATCTATCTATCTACTATCTATCTATCTATCTATCTTCTATCTATCTATCTATCTTCTATCTATCTATCTATCTATCTATCTATCTATCTATCTATCTATCTATCTATCTATCTATCTGTCTTTGTCTGTCTGTCTGTCTGTCTGTCTGTCTACCCAGCCACCCACGTCTGGGTGCTCTCGTGATAGCCTCCTTAACTTGGTGTAGATCAAAATTGGCATGGGAGGTTAAGAGGATTTGACAAATATGCCTGTCTGGTCATGACATGTATAACATGAAAATCCTGTCGCGCACGTCGTCAAACACTTTCCTCCAGAAACGTGTGGCACATACCCGTTTGCCACGGGCCGCGGTGTACGGGAATGCACAACAGGTTACTGACACTTTATATCTACCCAGGAACGGCGAGAGCACACATTGGTAATTTAAAGGCGAGAGCGTTAAGAAAAACCGAGACTGTCAGGGTTGACCCGACGAATGCAAGGAATAAAAATAAGGATCCCAGCAGAAATTGAACCCAAGCGTTCTGCGTGGAATTCAGGTATTCTACCACAGAGGCACGCCACGTCTTAAAACTGCTCTGTAAAAAGACCCTATGCAGGCCTAATGTCCTTGCAACGTCAACTGTGGTTGCAGTGCTGCTATCTAATTTTATAAGAAGGCAATATGCATTACATATGTACTTTTATGACACAAGCGTCACGTCGTGTTAACGTCAGTTGTGTCTCAAGTGTTGGCTCGGCTATTAGAGCAGTCTAATACACATTACATATGTATTCCTGTGACTCAGGAAGCTATATACCTCGGAGAAAAACTCTAACGCATGATATTCGCATCATCCCACCCTAGCGTGTATTTCGTCTCGATAAAACTGACGTCTCTGCCCTTACGTGAGTGCTGACGTTACGTCCAACCATAGGTTACCCTTTATATGGCAATGTAGTTGATGTGCCTGGTAAGCCCACGATGTACACAAAGCTACTCCACTTACAAAAAAAAAAACGCCAGGCCTGCGCTGAAACCGCAGCACAGTCACAGCGAAAGCTGGAAGAGTGGCGTTTCTAGAGACCGTTATAAGCCCTCTTTGGGCTACAATACAAGTACACTAGAAAGGTACCCACTACGCCATAAATCACAATTTTTGTGAAGTTGCGAAGCACCTACTAAGCCATTATTCGTCATTCTGCGGAGAAGCGAGGCACCAGCTACACGTCTGTAAGGCATTACGTGCACTTTGTTGACGCGACGACTGATGACGATGAAGAATTATGGCTCATCCCTTCGTAATGGGTTGGAAGCTTTAAATGACCCACCAGTTATGTAATTTGCATTGGGTGACGCCCGGTCGCTATTTCCCTCTCCCGTCATGTTGTATAACATACGTTGACGTGGGAGAGAGACGGGGGGGGGGGGGGGGGGCGAAGAACTTTACTGAGACCCCCAGGAAATGGATCATGCGCTTATGGGCTTCCTTGGCAACCAATATAAGTGCACTTGCGAGGAACCCACTACGCTATAAATCATTGTAATTTACTGAGACCCCGAGGAAATGGATCATGCGCTTATGGGCTTCCTTGGCAACCAATAGAAGTGCACTTGCGAGAAATTCACTACGCTCTAAATCATCGTAATTTTACTGAGACCCCGAGGTAATCGATCATGCGCTTATGGGCTTCTTGGCAACCAATACAAGTCCACTTGCGAGAACCCGCTACGCTATATCCATTGTAATTTTTGAGAATTAGGGCAGCAGGCACTGTGCCATTTTTCTTCATTCTACGGAG
>NC_051185.1:27198175-27221063 GCF_013339695.2 Rhipicephalus sanguineus | reverse complement strand
GGCGGAAACTTGGCGTGTCATTTGTTTTGGTTGAAGTACCGCCTCTTCTAAACACCAGTAAGGCACTATGTGCACATGGTTGATGCTGTGGCTGATGACGATGAAGAATTATGGCATAGGCCTTTCTAATGGGTTGGAAGCATTCAACCCACTCGTTGCGCAATTCGGGTTGTCTGACGCCTTGTTACAGAATTCGCGTTGTGTGACACCTGGTTGTTATTTTACTCTTCTACCACACTACATTGCATATATAATGTGGTTCCTTCCCGACATGAAGCCTGGATAGGGTCTTTTTGCCAAGCAGTTTCAAGCACCGGCATGGCTCTGAGGTAGAATACTGGGCTCTCACACAAAGGACCCAGGTACGAACCTCGTTCCATGCTGGGTATTTTTTCTTATTTCGCGCGATAGTTGTTACGGACATCGGCGGCGGCAGCGGCGGCGGCGGCGGACAACTACGGGGCCAAAAACGGCCCTTGTGATCTCATAACAGCTTTCTCTGTAAAAGCGTGAAGGAAGGAAACAATTGCGATGGGGTATTGCTGAATGTGAAAGAAAGAAAGAAAGAAAGAAAGAAAGAAAGAAAGAAAGAAAGAAAGAAAGAAAGAAAGAAAGAAAGAAAGAAAGAAAGAAAGAAAGAAAGAAAGAAAGAAAGAAATGAAGAAAGAAAACATAGTACGCCAGGCACACACACGCCAAGCTTCAATGATAAAAATAAAATGTGTAACTGGGCCGGCCGAGCAAGGCTAAGGAGAGATAGCCGTTGTAAACAGAGAGAGAAATGAAAGGGAAGAGATGGAAAAAGAGGGAGAAAACCTTGGCGAGAAACATTCCTCAAGACGCGGTGAGATTCGAACCCGCGTACCGACGATCCTAAAGCGAGCGTCCTAACCACTCGTCTGTCCAGCCACGTGACAGAACATAGCATAGCCTTGTATTTTATCGCATAACAACGAGGTAGGAAAGGGAAGTGAGGGTTAGGAGGAGAGAAAGGGGGAGGGGAGAGAGTAAAGTATAGCATAAAAAGAATGGGAAAGAGATAAATAGAAAGAAATAAATGCATAAAGAAAGGAAAGGGAAATAGAAAGAATCAAAGAAAGAGAACGAAAGAGAGAGAGAGAAAGTTACAAAAAGAGGAGACAAGCGAGAAATAGAGAGACTGAGACAAAGGAAGGAAAGAAGGAGAAAGAAGGATAGAAACTTAAAGAAATAGGAAGAGAAAGAGAGTAAAGAAAGAAAAAGTAATAAACAGAGACAGAAAAAACAGAGAAGAGAGAAAAAAGAAAGAGATCTCGAAAGAAAAATACTAAAGATGAACATAGAAGGCTGCTCAGCTCCGCACTTCCTTCAGCCTTGGCACCTCGAGTGGGAAGCTGTCCATCAGCACCAGTGTCTCTTTAGTATTGCGCCTCTAGTGCAAACTACGCTAACGTTTTTTTTTTCTCAGTTCGCCACGTCGGATAATTATCAAATATTGCTTCATTAGCTTTTAAATTAGTAACTCTAGCGAAACATCTTCAAAGCAAAAGTTATAGTGCTTGTCCTGGAACGTCACAATAGTTCAGCCATGCTAAGATAACAGCCAGTCAGATAATGAGTAGTTAACAAATATTACTTAATTAACATATAAAGTGGTAACTCTAATGTGAAATATTGAATTGGAAAGCTGCAACATTTTCTTCAGAAACGTGGAAAAATATGTCTTAAGGTAGCTGTCCTGTTTATTTTTTTTCGAGTTGGCGAAATTGAAGAGTATACCTTTCGGAAGTGATCTGAAACATCATGTATAAACCTGCAAGCTCGCTTCCTTGTGCCATTGGTGGGCATGTTTAGAAGAAATGTTAACATTTCTGAGTATTACGCTGTTTGTATCTGGAATATGACTAAGGCCCACGCTTTTAGTGGCGCACGGGAATACTGCACTATCAATGGAGCCAAATGTATGTACACTCTGCTATCGTAAGCTATTGTATAGACATGGTTGTTTCCCTGGCTGTGCTGCGAATTTTTTTTTGTCTGTGGCTAATTAACATAGTCGGTTAATATTGCGAAAGACAAACATTAAGATATCGTACAGTCGCTTGACATCTTTTAGGCGAAAAATGGCAAAAAAATTAAGTACTAAATATCGGTGCAGATAGAGACTCAAGGCTTAATCTATACAAAGATGGGGCCAATGAAAAACCCTGCGTTTTCTTTTTTATTGCGATAGCAATTATATGGACAGTCTCGGCTGATTTTTGCCGTCGCCGTCGCCGCCGTCATGCTGCGTATATGTATAAGTATGTATATATACATCAATATCCCAAAGAAAAATAACTCAGAAAAACGCTTCCGAAGCGCGGAATCGAACCAGCGACCCCTGAATTCGCAGCGCGGTGCGCTACGCACTACTCCACAAAGCGTACATCCCTCTGGCAGCTAACGGCGAGCGTTATATACACACCCTTTACCGTTTGCAGACCTCCGAGACGGAGGCGCTTGTAAGCGTTTCTTCATTACCAGCGAGATGGCGCTAGGAGCGCGCGGGCGCACTTAAAGGCGTCGGCCAGCTCTCTCGCTTCTTATATTTGCGCAGCGAGAACCTTGCTCTTCCGCTGTCTGCTCGCGCGGGCGCTCGAACAAACTACCGCAGTGTTCTTGATTCTCAGCAGATTGAACTACGTGGTAGCTCTCACCGCGCGTCGCGTGCGTGTAGCTAAAAGCGTTTCAGATGTCGTGCACGTAACGTACGTGTACTTTTCACGTTTGCGTATGAGGAGTCCCTACGTACGTGAAATTAAAACTGTCTAGTTGCTGCCGGGTAGTGATGGACGCACGGTAGTCGCAGCGCGTCCATCGCGGGCCGCTTTTCTTGCTATCGCATTCATTGCTTCGCCCTTGCGGCGAAACTGTGACTTTATTTTCTTTTTGTACAACCCCTTATACATTCACGTGGACGTGTTAAGAAGCCGACAGCTGGTTGCGTCAGTGCGGACGCTACGGGGCTGCTTAGCCAATAGGAAGAGCGAAATTACATCACGTGTTTTTATCAGCATGGCGTCGTCTGCTCGGCGTCCCCATAGCGTCTGCGCTCGCGTGTTGGGCAAGCAAAGCGAGCGCACTGTATGAACCAACGCTCTTAGCGTTGGGCAGCAACGCCACTACTGCAAAAAAGAGATGGCGGCGCCCGTCGACGCTGCTTGCTTCGTACTCGATTTTATAAAGTCGCCGTCGGGCTGTGTGCGGCCCGTAAGTTCTAAACGGACGCTTGTTTTTGCGTGATATTTGCGTCATTACACTTCGACGGCAGTGTATCCGTTACTATTTTGCACTGTTTCCAGATTCACTCTCAGATCCTCGGGGACAAGGCTTATTAGGCGTTGCTGAACAAGCTATCCAGCCACAAACAGCTGACCTCAATAATAAGGACAGAAACATACCTGATACTTCGTCCTGAGCGTGAGATTACTCAAAGCAATAGCTTATTTTACCGCTGACTTATTGCTGTCTGGACCATGGGCCAGTGCGGGTTGAAGCGGGCGGTTGCGCCTGCAGGCGCTCCCATGTTGCTTCGCCCCCATAATTACCGGCGGTTACCGATACAATATTCAAAGGCATATGACGTACATGCGAATCGTGGTTAACGTGTCACGTATAGCTGTGACGTAGCACAATCGAAACAAACGCGGTCGTCTTAACCTTGCCAATTACAAACAGAACTGTGAGAGAGATAATAATCATTAATGAAATTCCCGGAGATGTTAGCCTGGGTTATCGGCTGGCTTGCTACTGCAGGTGTCGGGTGGTGCCTATGATATACACAGTGATCACATATAACACAAAGAGTACATACAGTCACAAACGCACATATGTACACAAAATAGTCACACACAAACTTTCTTGAAGTCGTGTGTTCCTCAAGAACACCAACAGCGTTTATGTGCCGCGCATCGCATAGCCACCGAGCCTAGAAATTAGATGCGGGAGAGCGAGCTCCTGGTATGCCATTTTTGATGAAGGCTAAGAACAAAAGTTACGCAGCACGTTCGTTCATGCCGCTTCCACTTTCTACGCCTACCCTGATGTTATCTTTCCAAGATCACCCTCTCCTCTTATCTTGAGAACGGGCGTGTCATCGGATTGCCTTGCAAAGATCTTGCCGTTAAATGACCACACCGACTTCCAGTGATGCGCATGTTTCCTCTTTACAACCATTACGAGAAGCTTCTTGGGAGAAGGGAAAAGGTGTTCATTCACATATACTGAATAGCCCTCCATACCAAGGTCAGCTTTTGTAAGACGCATCCTCTTGGTCTTCCGGAGAACGCTATCTCGCTTCGTGCGACACTTGGATTGGACGATTACGTTCGTCTGATCATTGCTACGTGTAGGTACCCGAGTGAACGTTTCCATTTCGTGTGTTGTGTTTAATGTCCTGCTCATAGATTACAGAGCTAAGCACGGAAAGTACATCGGTCAAGCGCTCCTTTACCGCCTTTGCTACACCTTGAATCTCAAGGTTGGCTCTGCGGGAATATTGCACAGTCTGGGCGAGTCAACTTTCCAGGGCTCGAACTGTGACTTATAAATGGGAACACTTAGTGCGTAGAGCCTCGTTCTCGCTCTCAAGTTCGCCATTTTTGGAAGTACATTACATCAGTTTTCTTTTCAGTGCATCAATTGTATCAAACGCAAATTGCAGGCTCTTTGCCATGTTAATTTGCTGATTTCTCAGCTCGCGGTTTGCGCATTTCTGAGCTCGAGGTCCATTTCCAAGCCTTCAGGAAACGATTTCAATTCATGCCTCATTTCGCCTTTCATTTTAACAAACTCAGACTTTAGTTCCTCCTGCATCTTGGCCAGTTCGTTGGACATCAGGCGAAAAACAAGAAAAGCAACTAGTGATAAAACAAAGGAAAAGGGGTGCAAAGAAAGTGCACCATATCTGGCTGCAGCAACGAAATAATAGCCCGAATATTGCAATCGCAGTAGCTTGGTACTAACATGCAGTATAAGCAGAACGACGCTTAGCGCCGTGAACAATACTTTCGTCGCTACTGCCAAATCAAGTCTTCGGGGTACGAGTGGCTTCTTTTATACGGAGAGATGAATGACCTATGTAGTAGTGTGCAGGCGCAGTTGACATCCGCTTCTCCTGTGGGCAGGAGTTTCTTCTGCAACGTCCTCTGACGCACGTGCGTGAAGCTAGGCGCTTTCAGGCTCGCTGCTTGAGCCTGCTATTTAAAAACCAGTACATACGCTGCGCTTGCCGAATTGGCCCAGTATAGCTCCGAACCATTTTTTTCATTCAGTCAAGCCAGGTAATTAACAAAGACGGCTTCATTATCTTTTTATTACTAACTATAGCGAGAAATCTTCAATACAAGAGTCGTAGCACTTGTTCCGAAACATCGGGATATTTCATCCATGGCAAAATAACTGCCAATCCGATACGCTGGGCAATTAACAAATGTCGCCTAATGAACCTTAAAAGTAATAACTCTAACGTAAAATTTCGATTGGAAAAGTTGTAAGGTTGGTCAGATACGTAGATTATTTATACTATGCTAAGGTGGATGTCCGGTTTAGTTTCTTTCCAGCTCTGCTTTAGTGTTCGCGGAATTAAAAATTAAACTTGGCGGAAGTGCGCTTAAACACCCTGTATACCACGAAAATTCGTTTGTCTGTCGCACAAGCGGGCGTGCTTAGAAGAAATGTGAGCATTTCCGACAACTATGCTGTTTGAATCCGGGCTATGAATCAGGCCCACGCGATGGATTGAGAATGTACACCCCGCACTGTCCATGGAGCCAAATATATGTGCGCCCTGCTAACCTAAGCTATCTGTATAGCCACGATTGTTTCTCTGGCCGCGCTACAAAATTTCTTATGTGCAGCTCATTAGGATTGCCGGCTAACGCCCTGCCAGCCGAGTATATTTAGGACGGGTTACAATTGCTTGATATCTTTTAGACGGGAGAGCGAAACAAATTACGGCAGCTTCGTACCAGTGGTGCCAAGCCCGAAGGAAGAGCGCTGCTAAGTGGGCTTCCTTTGCTTCTCTCTCTGCTTCCATCTCATACTCCCTTTGTTTCTTTTTATTTCTCGCCTTCTTTCTCTTTCTCTCTTACTTTGTCTTCTTTCTATCTCTTTTTCGTGTCTATCTGTATATCTCTGTGCCTTTCTTTCTCGGTCTTTCTCTGTGTTTGTTTATCTCTATTTCTTCTATCTTTCTAACGTGTCTGTTTCTTTTTATCTGTGTCTTTCTCTTTCTATCTCTTCATGTGCTTGTTCCGTTTATTTCTCTCATTTTTCTCTTTCTCTTTCTTTTCATCGCCTTCTTTCTGTCTCTTTCTTTCTTTCTTTCTTTCTTTCTTTCGTTCTTTCTTTCTTTCTTTCTTTCTTTCTTTCTTTCTTTCTTTCTTTCTTTCTTTCTTTCTTTCTTTCTTTCTTTCTTTCTCTCTCTCAAGCGTTTTCGTTTAACGCTGGCACCCCCTGTAAACGGTAGCGGGGCTTGTCCAATCTCTGTGGCGCATACCCACCTGCAGAATATTACGCAACGCCGCACAAACTACTTCTTGGTTGGTTTTACGGCGCGGTACAACAGCTTCGCTCATAAAAGTAAGTACGAAATATTGGAACAGATAACGTATCAAGGCGTATTCTTTTTAAAGATGGGACCAATGTAAGCCAAGAACGCTGTTTTAACGCGATAGCGTTAAAGAGCTCATATCGCAAAAATTCCGCAGTCGGCGTCGGCGCCGGCACCGTTGGTTGTGAGCGAAAAATCATCTTGTCCGTGACCGAAAAATCGAAACAGCTGCAAATAAAATAAATAATAAAAATGTTGGGTCCGAGTGAGAATCGAACCCAGGTCGTCTGCGTGGCTAGCAGGCGTTCTACCACACAGCCACGCCTCTGCTTGGAGCTGCACTGAAAGTAACTTTGATGCTTCCCCGAAATACGCGTCCTGTATACAGGTGTCACAGTACGAGATGTAATATCGCAGTAATATTGCGTGGTACAAGCGTACATTGCCATCGGGCGTCACACCACGTCAATATCATAACGATTTGGTGGTTTAAAGACAGCCACCCATTACAAAAGGCACACACATTACTGCCCTCATTCCCTTAAGACCACGTAGCGGATGCATCGCAACTTCGAAAAATCTCTCGCGCATAATTGCTCCTAGTTTAAAGCATGCTACCCATTACATAAGGCACGCACCTTAGTGCGCGCATTCTGTTAAACACTCGTAGTGTTCGAAGTGCGCACTAGGGGCAGGATATCGCTATCGCGTTCAACTCTTAAAGGCGAAGCTTAAGCGTCCCCCATTTTTTTTCATTCATTCAAGCGCTTCTCTAGCTGCATAGGATGATTAAGAAATGACGCTTTAAAAGCTACGTGTTTCCCACAACCTAAGTTTACATCTTTGTTTTATTGGTTCAGTGGGCAATACTCTTACGGCTGGCAACACGATGGAATAAATTACGTAAATGCAATTTTTGTTGAAATAACGTTCTACTTTGCCATTTCTAAATTTCGTGAATTTCGCCAACAGACCTGAGCTTGGGAGCACTGTTCTAGAGGATAGGAAACATTATTTTGGTGATTTTAACGGCAGAAAGTAAGAGATAAGATAAATAAGGGACCCCAGTGCCACCGCGAGCCACAGACTGAACTGTTTATCGCATGGAGTCGCAATTCGCCAAAAACACTCTCGCCTTCATGGTCACCCTCACCATCTGCAACCAAGCGCTCCGAGTATCGCGTTTCATTCACCCAGCGCTGTATGTTTTGCGACGGTTCACACAGTGAGTGAGTGAACGTAGCGACCTTTAGTTTTCGTTGCAGGCTATTAGAAAGTAAAAAAAAATATCTATGCATTCAAAAAGGCAGTATCGATCTAGTGGGGCCATGCCTGAAGGAAGTGCGGAGCTGGACCGCTTTTGTTTCTCTTCGCTTTTCTCTTTCTTTCTTCTCTTTTACAGTTTTTTCTGTCTTTTTCTTCTCTTTATTTCTATTTCTATTTTTCTTCCTATTTTTTCCCTTTCTTTCTCATCTTTCCATTTCTCACTTGCTGCCTGTTTTTCTATTTTTATGCGTGGTTTTACTTGCGTTACGCCAAGCAATGACAGCATATGACATCATACGACAGCCCGGGCCCCTGAAGTGCTCCGCACTTGATCTCATCATCAAGGCGCTCGAAGAACAAGAGGAAGAAGACTTCTCCTTGGCACGAGCGCGAGCTCAATATACTACAGGTGGCTACTCTATACGTGCTTTTGCCAGCGTTACGCCAAGTTACACGAGACGACATACAGACAGACATAAAAACTTACCAAATGTGTTTGGACCCCCCGGGTCCCTGGACCACCGCGTGGTCCCACGCTACGTCTACACGGTCATGCCTCTCACCGCGATGACATCGGCAGCCCGAGTCACCGCATCAAGTTGCAACGCCGGGTCCCCAGACGAGAGCAAGACCTCCCCGTCCTTGGGAGCAAGACCTCCCAGCATACGACAGCCCGGGCCCCTAATGTGTTCCGCACTTAAAACTATAGGGCTCCGTCCTATTCCCTCGTTACGCTGTGTAATTCGATCGTCTTCGTTTTTCTTCGAGTGCTGCCGAGTCTGCCTTTCATGCCTTCTAGCAACCACTGTAGAGCTTTTGAGAAATAGGACACAGACATGCGAACACAAAGTCTTTACATTTAGGGCTCTCAATAACCCCAGCACTAGTGCGAAAAAAAAAGTGCCCCCGAATATTCTAAAGAACCACTACTCAGTCTACAACAAGTAACAGAGGCAAAGCGGGAATCGCTTTGAGCAAAGTGGTTTGCGAACATTTTCTGTCCAACTGTTTCAGCCTACGTGGCTTAGCGCCCCTTTCCCCTGACCCATTCGACTGATAAAGTTGTTATTCACTCATACAGAACGCTGGCACAGCGCGGCCACCTGGATAACACCAACCAGCAATCTCTCACACAGCCTACCCATTTCGTTAATCACTTCATACTTTGCTTAGCCTGCACGATCATTGATGTCCCAAAAACATCTGCGGACTCCCAGAGGTTTGTCTTTTTTTTATAAATATATCAACTATGCTAAGCAGCCCGCAACTGTGGGACAGTCTAGCTAAGCGCACTAGCGCCTTAAAATAGTGCCGGTTTACCTTGCAGCAAGTGTGAAACTATAGCGTAGTGTGGTGGTCCGCATGTCGCTATTTTAACCTGCAGTACCTGTAGTGGCCACTAAACAACTCATGTTACAATGCGAGTCGAGCAACTCGAGCAGCTCTACCTTTTTCAGATAATGATTTAACACGGAACGATAATCACGCAGCGTAAATGTCAGGGTATCACCGTTGCTGCTAAAGCACCCTATTGCCAACATTTGCAACAAGATGGCGTTAAGGTCAGAGGCAACGGCCATATTTTGATGCTTCATTACAACAACTTTCTTACTTTATCCCCTGCCTTTACAGATCTTGTTTAAGCATCGTTTTCTACATAAAAGAAAAACTACACGAATACTGAAATGAATTGTTTTACATAATCACTGTCGGTTTCCTTGGCTCTGCTTTTCACTTTTTGCATCCCTCTTCACCTAGGCTGTATGTGAAAAGAAACCTTTGAACCCAGTAAAGAATAAAAAAATTTGCTGTCGGTTTCCTGGTGGAAGCGTTGATTCATGCGTGTAGTGCATTCGCCTAGGATAGGGAACATTCCTCGCCGCGTCACACAATGGCACGCCGTGATGGAATTGCGGCACGGAGGCATGTGAAAAAAAAAACTGATAACGTCCTCTTTATATGTTCTGCCATGACATACGGAGCGAACAAAAATTATTGCAACGTCGATAACAACAGCATTGTTCTTAGCTAAATATAAATGGGTGAGTCCCAAGCAGTGAGTGTCATGGTATGAACAATAACGAAAACATGGAAACACATTGATTTAAGGGCCATCCAAAGCTTATGAGACCACACAGTTGCGATAAGCTTCATGACAAAAAATCCAGTGCGACGCTGCGCGAGTGCGGTATTTGCGCGTGTAGCTGCAACCACCATGCCGGATCTCAGACGAGTTCACCGTTTTCGCGACCACGCAATCGCAGGCGTCAACTGGCGACCGACGCGCTTTGTCGACGAGGTGCCCAGTTCGCGTGTATGTGGCCTCTGCCGCATGATTCCCAAACGGACTGTGCTGTTGCCGTGCGAACACGCTCTCTGCCAATCGTGTCACGCAGCCAGTTTCCAAGGGTCCAGTGGGCGGTGTCCTTTGGATCAGGAGCCCTTCGAGGAAGCGGAATGTTCCCGTTATGATTTGCCGACGAGAAAAGCGAAAACCTTGAAGGTGAGAGAAAGCTGTTTCCGTCATTCTTCAGGAAGAAGTACTCATTTCGAATATTCGCACCACCGAATATCCGCGCCCTCAGCGTTGTAGGTGTGGCAATGTATTACGCGGAGAAATGCAGCGCGACATAGACGAAGACGGGAGACACAGATAGACACAGGCGTAATGCTGTGTCTGCTGTGTACGAAGACAGGATACACACATGGACACTGACATCTCTGTCTCCTGTCTATCTGTGTCAATCTACGCGTCCTGTATACGAAGAGAGGAGGCGCAGAGAGACACATACGTCTATCTGTGTCTTCTGTCTATGTGTGTCTATGCCTCCTGTAGAAGGCATGAGACACAGACGTCCATCTATGGTTCCTGTCTATCTGTGCTTCCTGTAAACGAAGACTGGAGGCATAGATTGACACAGACCGCTATCTTTGTCTCCTGTCTATATGTGTCTACCTATGTCTCCTTTAGATGTCTCCTTTAGAAGACAGGACACACAGATATACACATATGTATATCTGTGTCTATGTCTCCTGTAGACGAAGACAGAGACACAGCAGACACAGACAGAGAAATGCAGCGAGTATGAACCAAACCGCGCAAGCGAAGGTATTATTGGAATGTGCTACAGCCGAACTCTAAAAACGAAAGAGTGTTTTCTTTTTATTAGTTGTCCGAACGAGCCCCGCTCTAGCAGCTGGCAAAATATTTGTCATAGGCCACTACCACAAGCCGCCGCCCTCGCCGGTGACTGTGGCAAAAGCGCGCCTGCAAGGAATTGTCAAAGGCAGGGTTGAAGGAAGCACTGTGGCGAAATATCACAGTTCGTTTGCGAAAAGAGTGTACAGTGGGGACGGAAAGAAACGCGAACATGCGGGATCTACATTCTCTGCTGAATTCGCATTTATTTTCAAGCGGTTGTAGCCTGGATAGTGATAAAAAAGCCACTAGAATCGACCATGATAGAATAAAGAACCCTCTAGCATCTTTACATTGCACTACCACCAAGGTCAGAGCGTGATGGAAACAGCGCGCCGTTTATACAGCAGAATTTTTCCGGAACGGATAGCGCCAAGGTGCAAACATTGCTCATATCCGGCGACACTCATACATATGGTGTGGACGTGCACGCACTACAACACAGACAACACAAACACTCCAGAGTCGTGGGAGTCCCTCTTGCGTACCTCCGAGCCAGAAGACCAACGCCGGCTCATCCAGCGCGCGGTGGAGGCTGCGGTATTCCAAGGGATCCCCGCCGACCTCCTCCGAAATAGCGCAACCAGTCTTCGTACTGGTGCCCTCTTTATTATTTTTTTTTGTTTGTTCTGGGAGCAATAAAGATACCACCACCACCACCAGCGCGCCGCGCTGTGCACGTTTCTTTCCGTCCCCTCTGTACATCACATACACATTGTATTAGATCGAAAAGTTGAGAAAGGGTCTCATCTCAATACTGAGCACTAGTTTCCTTTTTGAGTCTCATCTCAACTGCTGCAGCTTTTGACAGATAGCGAAAGAGTTTCCGAATGATAAATATATCCTTCCGCATTCTTAGGTGCTATGCGATTCATAAGTATTTATTATAATAGAGTTGATAGCTCGTTCGCATTTTCTTGGCGAAGAGATTACGTGTATCTAACAACAAGAAATTGTACTTGTATTTTTTTTCTTATTTTTCGATGAAGGTTTATTGCTGGAACGAAGCTCACGGATGTCAGTACGAGGGCGCCGTGGAAGATATGCTGCGACACTACGAGAAGGAATGCCCATTCCACGCCGTCGAATGTTTGCAATGCGGCGAAGCAATCCTGCACAGGGAACTGACAGCGCACTACGGGGCCGGATGCACCGCCGGAGTTACTTTAGCACGCGCCGAGAACACGTCACCGGAATCTATAGCACTCACACTTCAAGATGTGAGGAATGCTCTGGAAGAAACGAAGACGCTTTTGAGAGACCCTAACCATGACCGCGAGCTGCGTGCTATTCAGAGTCGGGTGAACGAGCTGATAGAACAGGTCCGGAACCAGGAATCCAGGTTCGCCGTAATCGCATGCGAGTCTGGATCATCTGTAAATGCAGAGACAGCTCAACACGGGGCCACAGCTTCCTCGGTCGTTTTGCAGGGACCGATGTCTCGGCGAAATCGAGCCGATGTAGCCGGCACGTCGTCGTCGTCGTCACCATCCTGCTCACAGGAAATGTTGATAAATCGAAAGCCGGCAGACTTCTTCAACCTGTCATCTAGTGTTCTGAGACGCATGCGGAAAACTTCTACACAAGATTATCCTCAACATGTTATTAAATATTTTGGGTCTTCTAAAGTTAGATGTCACTTGATGTTGACCAGGGAGCTGTCGACGATACACACGTGGAGGGAAGTGCTTGGAAAAAACGTGACGTACATTGTGACCATCGAAAAATGTGACAAAGGTGTTTTATGGGCGGACTTGAAGACGGAGGTTTGCGTTATCAGAGTGTTGCACACGAAGGACTCGTACTTTATGATCGAAGTCTGGCCCTGTTTCAGTTCTCTGCATACGCTTTTCGTGGAGATCAAATTTCTTGGAAGGCTGGCGGGCTCTCGCTGTTCAGCTCCTTCTTTCGATGTCACCGTGTTCGACCGGAAACTAGAGAAAGCACTTGCATTGTTTCCTTGCGAGTCGCCTTTGTCATCTAAGGACGACGGAAAGTCACTGGTTGATTTTCACGGAAGATTCGAATTACCGCTTGATAACTTTAACTGCGCTGGTTGCATACGTGATGGAAAGCTGAAGCTTGAGATCGCGCTCTCAAACAAAGTGAACACGCAGGTGACACGCTCCAATTCCTAGAATTGTGCCTCACCAGTGGGTTGTTTCTAGTAATTTTTATCCTCTAAACGTAAGTACGTGCTTTCTAAAGTACAAATAAACAAATGAACCCCCGAGCTCCATCCCAGCCACTGTATTATGCACTGTTAAATCCTCCTTAACATTTCACAAGACTATGTGACATGAACTTCAAAAATTTTGGAGCTTTTCAACCTAAATAAAGAAATCACTATGAAATGCTTTGTTTCTGGTTTTGTTATGCCAGCTGGGGAACTGTGTCTATCGTGGATGAAATGATTGATGTAGCTTATGAAATTTATTGCCTCTTCGCACCAGCTTTTACAGTGAGGCTATATAGAACAAGTTCTTTAGTAACCCCGGGACCAATTACCTACTCAACAGGAAATTATCGTCATCATAAAATCCATTTCACCTTCAAATACAAAAAAAAGCGACCGTGGCCACCGAGACGGAGCTCAAACGGCAGCTGGCGAAATCGGCGAGAGAGAGATGAGAAAGAAAGGAAAGACAGGGAGGTTACCCAAGGAAGTTACCGGTTTGCTACCCTGTACTTGGAAAGGGGAAATGCAATGTAAAAGAATGAAAGAGAAGAGCAAGAGTTCGTGACGACAGCAGGCGACAAAAAAAAAATGTCACGATTGTCCAAGTACGGTGAATTGGTAGAGGTGACGCGACCCTAAGAGTAATAAGAAATCTGAACCTATCGTAACTCCGCGAACCTACGGTCAACCATTACCTACTGAACAGAAAACCCCTAGAAGGGATATGCCGCAAAAATAGCAAGTATGTGCGATAGAAATGAAGCGACTCCCACTACTCACCACCGGTCCACCTAAAATGAAGAATTGATCACACGGGCGCCAGACACCAACATACGTGGCACACATTTTCGTATTCTTAATTATTTAATTAGTGCCATGACGTTGCACTAGCAGGAACTGACCTATAGGGGGTTTTATTTTTATCACGTACCCCATCCCGTGATTACATCTAGTTAAGCACCGCTACGCGGGGAGTTCAGAGCAGCTTCCTTATCGAACGCCAAAAACGGAAAAAAATACACCCTGATTAGGTGAAGACTGGGCTTCAAGTGATGAGAAATGGTTGAACAAGGAATGTCACTGGAGCCAACCTTGAGAAAAGAGGACTTTTTTAAGGCGAAAGCATTGGATGCCTCATCAAACGCGAAAATCGACCGGCGTCCCGCGTCGGCGGCGTGCACACGAGTGATGCAAAAATCATTTGACAAGTGATGCAAAGTCTTACGACGTCATCACACGACATGGTAGCTTCGTCAGGGGGGGGGCGATAATGGAGGCATTGCGAAACCAGATGAGGTGCCTACGGTCTCGGAGGAAGCGGAAGATCACGTTAGGTGCAAAAAGCTTTCGGGGGTGGCGGCGCAGGAAGAATACATCGACAGAGGAGAAAGAGAAGATGGCTTTCGCCTTCCAGTTGCCTTAGTTGAGTGCATAAGTGGCCTTGTGAGTTTTCTTCTGCCATGACGGAAAAAGTGGGCCTTTTATACTTTCATTCAACTTCTGCCAAATCCAGAGCAGCCAGAAATATTTGCATTTATTTACTATGTACATAGATTGAATTTGTACATTGGTTGAAAGAGCACTTGTTGCGTCATTTCTTCGTTGTCCTAGCCTCAATCGACCGCTTGAAGATTGTTAACACGTGTTACCCATTTGACCGAACGTGTTTCCTTCCGTGGTTTGATGTGATGAAACACGATTGTGATGTCGAAACTAGTTCCTGCATTCGCATGCATCACCAGTAACAAAAACTCACACAGTCTCTTATTTATTCGCCTATAGGACGACTAAAAGTAGAAGTTACCTTCATTTTCGTCTCACTCGATTGTATTGATCCACCCCCTTCAAAGCTTTCTCCATGTAATGTGGTATTGCACTGCCTCTGGGATCGGAGGCATTGTCAGCTTTCTGCGCCTCACGTAGTTTTACATTGCCTTCGGAACCGGCCCACCTCTGACATCATCGTGTAACGTCGCGTTATGTGACGTCATGATGAAGCCACGGTGTCTACAACAATCTTGGCGATCTGTGAGTTCATAATGATGTGACAGGATGACGTCATCACTTGACCTGTTTTGTTTTTTTGCATCACTGGCCAACGGTCACTTTTCGCGTCTGATGAGGCATCTATAAGCCCTTCGCCTTAATCACTTGGAGTGGCACGTTGCCATGGAGACACGGAGACCGCCGCTTTCTTCTGCGTGCCCACGTGCGTTCGCTGGCGTTTCTTGTCCGCGCCTCGCTTCTCGGAAGAAAACAAGAAAATAGATAAATTGCACGCGGAACGAGAAAAGAACAGTCGTGTATGCGGACTATATAGCGAAGTTGTCCACACGAGAGTATACATTGTGCACGAAAGGCTTAACGTCTGCACATCGAAACGACTCTTCGCAAGCTCGTGATGCGCACGCCAAGAGAGTGCCGGTGTCCTGTGCGGTTTACTGCGGGATCGCGTGAACGCGAATAAGGTAGCCAAGGGAGTCCGTTATCACTGAAATTACTGCACGAAAGGTTGCCTTCCCTGCGTAGCCTTTCTTGCGAAACCGTTGAAGGTCAGCCACGTGCAGTCGATTAAGCAGTCGATAAGTGCTTCGGTGCAGACTTGAGCGTGGTTCGCTTTCTAACGCTCTTGCTTGATCAGAAACCAATGGTGTTGTATTTGCTGTTTAGCTTGCGGTGAAACATGTCCACGGGCATATTAGAAGTCAGGATGGAGGCTTAAGACCTTGAGGGTCTGACGATATAGCATTACCGCGAACAATCGATGACGAAAACTTTGAACGCAGAGCAAATACCTTTTCAGCGTAAACTTTTTTACAGCACGCAACCTCATTGCCTTAGTCTTTCGACCTTCATCGGAAACAAGAATCCAGTGTTAGGGCCGAAACGACAGTAAAATTATTCTCACGCTTAGTCCGTTAGAACCTAAAAATAAGTACTAGCTTCACCCACTGGCATCAATCTCTCACCCAGAGTGAATTTGCATAGTCGTCCAATCACACTTACTCGTTTCCGCGACGTTAAGCACTTATCGCGTGTTTCAGATGGTCGGTGTGTCCATGCAGGTACATGTTCGTGTCGCTGGTTTCAAGTCGAAAGCAAATCGTCCTGGGAAATTTCGTCGGAGATTCTGACATCATTGCTTAGATGAGTGTGATATAGTAGGTAGGAACAACGAACCTTTAGTTTTCGATATGCGCGGTATTCGCATTAGCACAGAAAAAGTACTTGCGGTTAAAAAGGAAACTAGCTTGCACGACTCTCTTACATGAATGATTCACAAGCGCGCCGCGGTTCTGTGGTGTAGCTTGTATTTATTCCTGCTTGTAACCAACTGTACGTGGACCCCTCTTCATAGTTTTCGCCGACTGGACTTATCTTAGCGAGAACGTTTTACGCTGAAATTGTTTGTAGGGAAAGTTTCCAACCAATCACGGTGCCAGCTTGCGGTGGGGGGCGCGGTAGGATTAATACGTCGACTGACAATAATTGCTGGTGTTCAACGTACAAAAACTACGATATGTTTATGAGGGACGCCGTAGTGGAGGGCTCCGGAAATTTCGACCACCTGGGGGTTCTTTAACGTGCACCTAAATCTAAGTACACGGGCCTCAAGCATTTTAGCCTCCATCGAAAATGCGCCCGCCGCGACCGGGATATATTGAGTGAGAAGAAAACGAAGAAGAAGAAGATGGCTTTAGCCTTCGAGTCGTTTAGGGGAATGCATAAAGAGCCTGTGAGTTTGTTTTTTTTCTCTCAGCCATCTACCCTGCAGGTCTGATTTTGGCAGCACTGCTTCCTACTATACTCTAAAGTATACCAAAACCTTGATGAATTCAGTCCAAGATATATATCACTGAGTAGTACATATGACTGGCACCGTACATATGACTGGCACCGTAAGTGTGACACCGTATGTGAATCACATCGGTTGCCCGGAATAGACCTAGTCGGAAGTGGCGCCTTGTGTGTATTATTTTACTGCTGCATGCTTTTACAAGTACATGTAAGCTAGCAAACCTAATTGAAATCTAGACCAAACATTTTCTGTTCAGCCGAGATGGCTTATTGTTCTTTAATGACTAGTTCCATTATTGGCTCTCGACACCCCAAAAGTGTCGTTCGTAGTTGAGGCTGTAATGATCCGGTAAAACTCGCTATGACTTCCGCTTCACTACAAAGCGAGGGAAGTTATCCACGTAGCATTTACGTAAATGTTAGCAAACAAGGCTTACAATGTTGCAGCCTTGCGCTGTAGTATGCGAATTGGCAGCGTGATCCTGTAAGTTAGGACACCGAATTATCCAAACGTGGCCCTAGGGTTTAACCAGACAACTTTATAAGCAAGATACACGTGATCACCGCGTCTATTAAAGTAGTTCACGGTCGAAGCGCATTGTTGTTGAGACCAATAAAGTACGTTTATGATACATTGTGCAAATTGAACTTTACGAGACCATTATGGCTATATTTTGCAAACCCGCTTCGGAGAAATATATAGGAGTCGTAGCGAATCTACATGTATGGCGCACTTTCTTTGCACGAATTATCTAGCGTGTTAAACTGACGTCATGAACACCTCAAATGGCCGCATTTAAAGCGATATTTACAAGCGTTCTTACTGTGCTGTCATTTCTTCTTCTCTGCTCCATATTTTTGTTTCTCTTTTCACGCTGTAAAATGTCCTGCACCTCAAATGGAGTTAAAGTCGTACTACTCTGCTTCATTTTCTCGCCCTGTCGTACGCTATACTGTCTGCATGCGTGGGCACAAGTAAACGGCGCGTTAATGACAAACATGTAGAAATCTATGTCTGCGCGTGTAAATGGATGCACAGTACCTATACAATATGTGTTGTGTCTCCTCATGCGTTTCTGTTTCTTAAAGGGCCCCTCACCAGGCCACATAGCAAATTTTAGTTAGACGCTGGAAGTTGTTGTGTGCCGAATGAAGAGCAGTATGCCGCAAGAATTTTTCAAATCGGTTCATTACGAGCTGAGAAAAACAATAATTTGTAGCGGCGCGAAACCATGATGCGAGGGGGCGAGTTTCAAACCCTTGCCACTCGCCCCGTGTAGCCTTAGCAAGGCATATTCCTTCCCTGCCCTATTCACTTGACACATACGTACGAACACGTCATGCGCATATATGGTCACGTGCGCATGACGTGCCCGAGCCAGCCCGAGCACGCGAGCAGCGTTGCACGGCCGCTACCTTTTTTTTTATGTAGCGGCGGTGGGCGTTTTGTCGACATTCTCTGTGGTGTACTGCCTGTTTCTGCGGGACGGGCATGAAAGTTGAGACATTTGTACGGGCACGAGAGTGGCGTTATCATGAGCCAGTGCCGCATTAACGTTTACTTGGACGCAGTAGAATAAATGAGCATAATGAGTGCTCGAACGCGCCACAACATTACTTTCGTTTCCAGGGCTGGCGTCTGCTCGATGCGCTAACCGCGGGGACACGAACGCATGGGAAAGGAAGGCACATTAGCGCCGTATCTCGCTGCAATTCACGAAAAAAAATTGAAAAAGACGCACACGTTCCCTTTTTGTGTCTCATTATTTCTCTCAAGTTTTTATTAATCTATTCAAGCAACAAATTACACAAACTACACATGTCGTGTCAAATAATTATCGCAGTGTCACGTGCTACTGTTGGCGACGTCAGAGCACAGTCGTCTACGTAGAGGAGCGACGTCACGGCACTACCATCTACGTAGGGCCATTTTCTCATGTACGTCATCCCCTCATTCTCTAAAGCGCGCACCCGCGAGAGGAAGGGCAAGCAGCGTTCACCTTGAAATTTCACCCATTTCCGCGGCGCGTAGCGTTGCAAGTTTTGGCAGACGTGATCGTCAACGCCCAGTGTATGCATTGCGCTCGTTAGCTCAAAATTGTCAAACCTGGTGCGGGGCCCTTTAAAGAAAATGAAAAGGAGAGCTTAGCTAGGGTGCCTTGATGCGCGTTTTGTTGCGCGTTTTGTCCAGGGTGAGGACATCTGCGGCGTCTACTGCGGCGCGGCTGCCATATTTTAGCCCACGGCTTCTTACCGGCGTCTCACCCCTCTACGGCAGCTGCGCTAAGAGGCACGAGACGCGGGGCAAAAAATGGCGTCGTGGCGGCATCAGCCCCTTCAAAGAATGGCAACACCCTAAGGGGGGCGCACACATCGAGTCACACTAAGCTTAGCGCCTTTAGGGCGACACCGGCGTATCCACGTCGCCAAGCAAGCGAGAAGAAAAATCATCGCACAAGCACATCCGTACGGATGGTTAACCACCGAAGCAGAAACTTGTGGCCCGGTGTTTAGCAATGGGTTATTCCCCACGGATCGTTAAAGTCTTTCTCAGTTATTGGTTATGTCTGTCCAGAAATCTTATTTGGTGTTTGCCGCCCATGTGTTCGCTTCTTCATTTTTATTGGACCAGGGGCGAGTGGTGGCTTGCGCAGTTTCAGTGGCACATGCGCGCTAGGAGTTTTTGCGCACGCACGACGGACGAATTTTGGTTTTGCCTTAGCCATATACAAAAAAAGAAAGAAATAGAGGAAAGTAAACATGGGCTGCTCTGTGATCTATCTATCTATCTATCTATCTATCTATCTATCTATCTATCTATCTATCTATCTATCTATCTATCTATCTATCTATCTATCTATCTATCTATCTATCTATCTATCTATATATATATATATATATATATATATATATATATATATATATATATATATATATATATATATATATATATAGCAAAACAAGAGAGCAAAACAAGAGAGCAGCCCATCTTTGCGCTCTCTCGTACTGTCTATGCAAACTGAACTGTCAAGCATGTCTTGTAGTGCCATAATCCCATATAAGCATTTTGTTTGCCTAACACAATTACATTTGCGCAGCTAGGAACGTATGTAACATGAGCCGCTCAGTTCAGACTCCTAAGTGTCTATGCAAACAGATGATGTCGCCCATTTGCCGCCTCGACAATGCGAGTGAGAGCCCGTGCCTACCGAGCGCGTTTTCCAACTAAACATTACAAACATTGCTGTCAAAGACCCCCGCTCAATGTGCCAAACTGGAACAAGACACGAAAAGATAATAGAATAGCAAAGCAAAACAAGGTCTCAGAAGAACGCAACCGCAGGAAGCATTTACAAGAAGAATGGAAAAGAAAATATGCAGACACTAGCAGATGTACACAATTTGCCTGCAGGATATTCTGTCTGTATCCTCCAGTGATCGCTTGAGATGGCTTCCTCCAGTAAGTTATATTTCCCTAGAGTGGTGCACTTAAGACTATGTATGCACCAACATCAGCGATGATCGCGACTACCACCGCGGGCAAAATGTTTCCATTAGCAAGGAAGGAACCGATCTTAACCTGAGATCAGGTCAGCGGCAAATGAGCACAGCGCAGACGTCGCATGAAGTGAACCGGCACTTATTGCTGTCGTTTTTTTTTTTGTTTTGTTTTCACAGCGCAGTTGTCTAAGTCTACCCTGTGATGTCGTCGTCGTCAAAGTAGTAGCAGTAGTACTATAGCAGTAGCAGTAGTAGTAGTGTTAGTAGTAAGATCAGTAGCAGTAGTAGTAATAGGTCTCACGCAGGTATCGTTACCACAGGGTGAGCGAATAAAGAAATAAATAAAACGAAATGATGATGATGCTCGAAACGATGCCGATGATGACGGCCGACACAAAATACCGGAAAAGCAATTCTGACTTTCATTAATGAAATTAGTTAGAGGCTTACATTAATTGTAATGAACCAAGGCAGGGGGCGTACGAGGGTCATGTAGATAACAGGCAGAGCATGCTTGGCAGGATTCCGGCTGTGCCCGTGGCAAATCAGGTGACGTGAGGCGTTCGCTGTAACGCCATTGCCTGAGCCCGCATTTCACGTGA
Organism: Rhipicephalus sanguineus; assembly: GCF_013339695.2. Lineage (NCBI taxonomy): Eukaryota > Metazoa > Arthropoda > Arachnida > Ixodida > Ixodidae > Rhipicephalus > Rhipicephalus sanguineus. Next base: position 27,199,944 of record NC_051185.1, on the reverse strand, counting down.
TCTCGAGTTACCCAATAAAGTGCAAGCGCGCGTATTTCAAGTGTAGCGGCGGATCTACGACACCACGTGATCTCGCTAGCCAATCACATAGACTCACAGCTTCGCCGTGTGACGGTTTTCACGGCATGGGACGGACTGCCTGACTGATTGACTGTGTGCGTGTGTGAGCGTGCGTGCGTGCGTGTGTGTGTGTGTGGGGGGGGGGGAGGGGCATAGATTTATAACAAGGCGGGAAAGCCGGAAATAGGTTGCTGTCAATCGTCGCTTCAAATCGCAAGACAATGATTACGTCCGAAAAAATTTCGTCGGCGCTCATCAACGGGTCCACATCAATCACCTTTCCACGGTTGCTTCATCGCGTCGTCACAAAATGAAAGTTGAAGCTGAAGAAAATTGCAAACACGTTCTGTAAAAGAAAGCTAAATTAACACGTCACAAAAATACACGCGGGCGCCGACGGATTAAAACACAATCTGCTACTGAGATTGCCTGTAAAGAAAAACTCGCACAGTTCCTTCGGCATTCGCTGAAGACAACTCGAAGGCGGAACCCATCTCATTTTTCTTCTCAGTCGATGTATTGATACTCCCCGCCCCTCTCCGAAAGATTTCTGCGCCAAACGTGGTTTTGCACTGCCTTCAGGATCGGAGGAGTCGCTCGGAGGATTTCACGAGAGACGGACGTGTCTCCCGCGATGCCCCGCTCGCCCGTTCAGGACGCGCTCGTGCCTCTCGTCGTCGGCGCACCGTGACGGCTACCTCGACCGCCATGCCGTGCGCCTCTCATCGGCGGGGCCTTCGCCGCCTCGTCACCGACGTGCATCGTGCCCCTGGCTGAATCGTGGACCCGTCCGTGAACTCCTGTGAACGGCTCCCCAATCTTTCCTGTCCTCTTCTCTCTTCTTCGCGCCTGCCGACCTCCGATCACTACCTTTCCTATTTCTTTCTACTCTTCTTTTATTCCCACCTTACCCCTACCCCTGCAAGGCGCTTAGCCGTGTCGCCAATGGGCAGACAGAAATTAGCGCCATTTTCCTTTCTCCCCCAAGAACCACTAGTAGTAGTAGGATCGGAGGCATCGCAAGGTTTGTGCACTTCACCTGGTTTTGCAGCGCCTCCGTGATCGTCCTGCCTTTGACCAGGCGACGATGTCATTCGGTGTCGTCATCATGTCACGTCATGTCGTTTGACATATATTTACGGCATGATTACATCACAAATGTTGACAATCTGCGACGTCATATGGTGACGTCACCACTCGCTGACTTTTTGCGTCACTCGTGTTGAACCTGCCGTCGCGGGACGCCTACGATCAATTTTCGCGTTTGATGAGGTATCTACGGCTTTCACCTTATTAATATCAAATTATCAGTGCCGCGCTTTTAACGTTTCCCGTTCCTGTGAGTGGCTTAAACATACGGTTACAATAGCTTGCGCCTTCATTAGCATTTGCTCAGACCGATAACTCCTTTCATAAGCAGCGAGTAAGCCCTTTCAAAGGAATGGCGTCGCATCTCCAGCCTTAATGAAATGCCTCGAGCGACGGTCAACGAGGATACTTATGCTAACGACTTTGTCGCTCACGTACGCGTTGCCTGCCATGAATGTCGATTAATTATGTTGCTGTTTGAGGGAGAACAGCGAAAAACAAAACAGAAAGGCAATATGTGCACAGCCTCTCCAGAAACTCTGAAAACATTTTCTTGACTTCATCTGCTTTAGCATGCTGTCTCCGGTTCATTTTTAATTTGCATAAGCGCTTTATCGACG